>NC_085004.1:22964318-22971818 GCF_963854185.1 Sardina pilchardus | reverse complement strand
GACTCAGCCTTAGCATTCTTGACCACGAGAAAAGGTCAGTATCCAAGCATAGGGCCAAACCGCCAGAAAAGGTCAGAGCAGTTGGAGGATTATTCTAAACAAACTCTAACTCTGTGGGGAAAAGTAGGTTTTATTTTAAGGAAAGTAGTGAAATGAATTTCGTGATGATAGTTGACAATAACAGTAGTAATGAAAAACTGTGTTCTTTTACAATAAATTGTGAAAAATGTAACTAAACAATAAATAGATTGTGAAAAATGCTGTTGAAAGGGGGATGCTGGCAACCATCTTAATTTGGCAATCCTTCAATACTGCAATTTTTCTCGATGCCCGAAGACGCAAAGTTCATGTCCTTTCCGATCTCTCCTAGAATCTGCCCACACATCTGCCAAGGAGTCCTTAAAGTTGACCTTATGTCCTGCTTCAGGCACAAAACACACACACTCTTCATATGAAAAACACAAAACACACCATGGAAAAGGTGAATATTATGTGCATAAGGCCACATCATTTTGAGGAAAAAATAATATTTAAGAGGATTGTTAGAGATTCTTCCTAAATGTTCAATATGTATTTCTCGTATAGTACTGCTCTGATGAGACCTTTGACATTTGTAATGTGTGGTGGTAGAGTTTATTTCGGATATTTGGACACACACATGCAACCATGACACAGCAGTGACGGAACTGAAACGCCATGCATGATGCATCTGGTGTAAATGAAGTGTTATACAGCTACTTGTCTCATACTTAAAGCTGCTAACAGACTTTGTAACTCTTGGCCATTTTCTGTCAGCTCAAAAATGTTTCTTGTGGTATCCCAAGCATTATGATGTGTTGAGCGTGAAACACTTTGCTGTTGTTTACAGGATTGCCAATGCATGAAATGTCATTCTTAGTCAGTTTGTCAGTCCATCTTTGGTCAGCCTTAATTTCTGGTCCTCTTTGTCCTCCAATAAATGTAATACAAAAAAGACTTAAATGTACTGTAATAAATAATGTCTTTTTTCACAGCTCGACAAATAGCTTGACAAGGTCAGTAAAAGCTTTGTTTGACTGTCCTAATACGGAGTCTGTTTCAGTGCTTAACTGGCACGATTGTTCTTACAGTCTCCTAATGCAAACTTTTGCTGATCTGTGAAGGTTCTGGAGTGGAGGTTCACTGACTTTTGAAAGGGTGGATGATTTCGTCTAAGCCCTCTGGATGTGGTGCGGCCCCTTGGCAATGATGCACAAAACCCAACGAGTAACGCTTGAGCTCCCCCCTCCACCTGGGGATTTCCTCCGAGAGCCGTCCACCCTTCCCGGCCATAATAGCTTCTGAAAGGGCCGCGTATTCGCAGAATACAGATATTTTTTGCCGGCCGTTTAGATGGACATCAAAACGCATTAGATCAAACACTGATGGAGGCTGGTGCTCTCATTTAACTATGAAAGGGATTCTTTTGAACAACAGATCTGAATTCAGCCCAACACAAGAAAGAAGGCTCAGGTTGTGCTCTCAGTTGTTCATTCAGTTGGCTGGCTAATATACATTTTACCTAGGGGATGCAATCTTCTCTGTCCCAAGACCTAATTTTTTATGTAATATATATGTTGGTCCCTCCTGTAGAGTAATTTATCAAATGACAAATATTTCAAACCAGCTGCCCAGTGAGAACATTTCTCCTTTGGCCCCTCACAGACTTGCTTTCTTTAATAATGAAGAACAGTGCATCATTCTTCTAAGAGACTATATTGTACGAGGCACACACACACGCTTAAATCCCCTTCCCCTGTCTCGTTCGTGTCTTTTGGTGTGGTAGCTACTGTTGGAAATGCAGAGCAGATCCTCATGCTTTTCAGAAGCCATTACGTAAATGCAGCCTAATGACTTCACAGTGGGAGTCACAGCTCTGTAACCAGCCCGCTTCTTTGGTCTCGCCTCTGATCAAATGAAAGTCTAATTTCATCCTGCCTCTTGACCTCTTAGTCCTCACCGGGCAAGTCGAGGTTCAGGGGGAATTCACATCAAAGCCTAGGGAGAATGGGTGGGAAAAAGAGCCGATCTTGGAGGAGGAAGGTGGTCCAAGGGGAAGGGGGGGTTCCAAGGGGAAAGGGCACCTCTTCATGTGTGGGTGGGATTTGAGCGCTTTTTGGTGACCCTGGCACTCTCTTAACAGCAAGAAGATGAGGTTGTTTGAAGAATAAATGAATAAATTCAGCTTTTATATACTTTGTTTTAGAAAAAAAATAATGAAAAGAAAATGAATGGCAAAAAGAAAAACACCCAGAGACACACACACACACACACATGCGTGTGCGCGCACACACACACACACACACACACACACACACACACACACACACACACACACACACACACACACACACAAACAAACACACAGCAAATTGATATTCCTCTGTGGAATTAATAATGATCGCTCAGGCTTCATACATTAGTTATCAAATTAATGTCATTGTCATTAACAAAATGTTTGTCTTTTTCAGGTATAACAGCGATTGGGCATCACGCCAGAACAAGACATCATGTCACAGCTGGAGCATTGTAGATTGAGGCCTTCAATTTGACCTAGGTTGGTGAGGAAACTATTTTACATTGGATTTCACCGTATACGGACATCATCATACATCAAAGGGCTCCAGTGCAACTGCCCTGAAGTAAAACGAGGATGTAATGTGCATGAAGGCACTGCTGTGCATGGTCAGAGCTCTCAGAAGATTGAAAACAAACTATTATCAGCTAAATAGCTCATTTTATCTTAAAGTTAGATCAAATCATAATGAGCCATCAGCCGGAGAGTGAAGCCATTACATTGCTTATTGAGCGAGTAATGTAACAAAATAACTGTTTAACTTACCTGGGCTGATTGTGCTATCTGAGGTAAAATGAAGTTCTCTTGGATAACAGTAAATCATGCAGAATATTTTTAGTTTCATAGTGAAATCTCTTACAACTGCTCTAAAGTAAAGAATAAGTGAAGAATAAATGATTCTCTGCCTCTGCCATCATCATTCTTTATCAAGCAAACTGTGCTAGACTTCCGTAGCTATTACTATTCTCTTATATAGATGATTCATTGCCTGATGCAATACAGAAAATAGCCACCTGCACTTTCCCCTCAATTAATGTTTTCATGTTTTCTAAACTGGATTTCTCATTACATGGCAGGCCTTTCTGTTGACAAATATTGAAGGTAACATGCTGTTTACAGTGGTCTCATCAGATGGTTGGCTATGGTCAAAGAAAGCGTTTTTAGACAGGTTTCTGATATGGAATCTTGTCCTGTTTTAAAAAACAACAACATGTCTTCCTAGGGATACACAGGTGATAAAAACTTCAGGATGCGTTGAATGATTCCTGATTTTCTGGGTACAATTTTTTCCCCTCATCCAACTGATGATTCAGCAGCTGTTCCCCAACATAATAAAAACCTTCATCCAACTCTCAGTGCCCACCAGCCACCTATTTAAAGTTGCACATGCCCAGACTATTCGAAACAGGCATGGAGGCAATAGCAGGGGCCTGAATACTAACTACTTGATTTAGCTGTGGTTGAGAGTGACCGGCGCTGAGTGTGAAACGGGGAGTTATAGTGATAGCGCTATATTCACCATTGACATACTCTATAAAGGCCTCATGTGCACAGGCGGCAACATGAACGGGGTGCTTTCGACGTTCGATTACATTAGATTTAATTGTTTTCAGTACAAGCCCTCTACTCACACCAGTGTTGAATTAGTCCACCATGTTGATTATGATTCAGTTCTAGTTTTGAAATCCATTGTTTATTGAATGCTTGTCAAGTTGTCAGCAAGTATTGGTGTTGGAGTGTGTGGGCAAGTGACAGACAGTGTTGGCGCACTAATGCCTATTATAGTGCCTGTATGCGGAGTGCTTTAAAATGGTCTGAAGTTCGGGTTTCTGTAAGAGTCAGTCAGAGCTGGGCCACAACCATCTGCTAGTCAGAGGACCACAGTCCCTGCACTGTGGACACCTGGCCTTGCTATTGATTAGACTCAGACTGCCTGAGTCTCTGGTGGCCCTGCACCTATTGTTTGGTATTATTGTGCGTGGGCTTATCACATATATTGCCCTTGCTGACTTTAGACTTAAATGTTGCTTTCCTCTACTGATTGCTGTGCACTTCAGAGCTGTAACAACAGTTGGCACAGTCACAGGTCTATTGACAGTAGGTCTCTGAGCAGCAGTAGAATACCATTCTCTGCTCTCTCCATTTGCACCAAACACTGTGAAGAGCAGGAATATAAATGCGAATCCACCCAATCCCCTTCGTGTAAAGGAGGAAATATTAAGATTGTATTTCCTATAATTAGGGCCAAGATTAAACTAGTTTTTTAGAGTGTCTTTTGGGAGGCTGATAGGAGGGAAGTTTATAACGCTCCCGCTTCGATATTACCATATTCATAGTACACATTATTCTAACAGCCGAACCTTTAAATTATTTTTTATTTTATTTATTTTTTTAGTATGGGACTTCCATCAGCTGAGAGAGGCAATTGCGTACAGCGATGGAGGGGTGAGTGAATAGTTCAGCTGCGAGGAGGCTCTTGTGACACCTGCTGGTGCAACCGCCCGCTATTTACTTCTCCATCCTCAATCACAGCAGCTGGGAGCAATACGCCGGACTTCACATCCCGCGCCGTCACGCAGAGCTCGAATTGCCTGCCTTCCCACTCCCTTTGTCAGGCTCCTCCAATCCCATGAAGACATTTACTCATTTGAACAATAAAATAAACTTGGGAGTTGGCAATACAGTCGAGAACTGGAAAAAGTGCAAAATGGGTCAGATAGAAGTCCAATAAAAACTTTGATTACAACTGAGATTACTCCAACGCTTCAGCATTTATCGATTTCTTCTCGACTGCTGCCTCCCCGTCCCAAGGCAGAGTGGGAGTTCTAAGCGATATTGTGGGCTACAATCTAACCATCACGCTTTAAGCACAAACCGGTTCGTTGTGCTCTGAAAGTAAACGCTGAAGTATTTGTGGATGGAAATAATATTTATATTTATTTCATAGACGCATGTAATATTTTGGAAAGGCTGCCTGCAAACACTGTCTTTTGGGAAATTTGGGCCCACTTGTATGCCTATGATGAACTGTCAACAAATCAGATAGGCCTACTCGTTTTACTTCACAGCATTTAATTATTAAAGATAACTAATGTTGTGAGCATAGGTAAGAGTTCATTTGGAAGTTGAAACTCTTCCCAAAGTGCCGCCAGAGTTGTTTCTTAGCGAAGCGCAATGACCAACTTAAAATATTGAATTTTTCCACACTTATTCAGGTTAGGATTCTACTTCTACCGCCTAAACGTTTGACATGAATAATTAATGAGATTCCAAGCTGCGTTAATTCTGCTCTTGCTGAACAAACACCAGCAGGTTTTTAAAGTGGGGTCTAGCTTTGCGAATGGCAAGCCCCCCTTTTCTCCGTCAATGAAGCCATTGGTAGGAATGTCTGGGTTTTGTCTCAAATCTGTTGTCTGAACCCATTCAGCTCGTAGTCCATGCCTCGATGTCTTGGAGACAGCGCGGCACTGCCCTCTTCCCCTCCCCAGATCCTGTGACTTGCGCGCTGATAAGTAAACAGTAGCCTCGTCGACTATATCACTCGCCTCTCAGCAAATCGGTGTGCGCTTCTTCGCGAAGCGAGGGCGCTTTGGATTCTGAACTCATTCATTTCAGGATGGCATTACCTCCGTAGAGCAGTGAGACAGTTTCATTTCTGCAGGGTGGGTGAAGTCCACAAGTTTGCCATATATTTTCAGTTTGGGAAGTCTTTGCCTCTTGGCTTAATACGGTTTCGTCCCTGACTACCGTCACTACAGTTGTAGTTAGCTACACAATGTCAGTAAGTAGAGTACGTACGGGAATTTTGCTGTTGCAGTGTCTGATCACCGGCACCCTCTGTACCGCGTTCACTTTCACCGAGGAACCTGCGGAGAGAGCTGCCAAATCGGATGGATATTGCAGTCGGATTTTAAGGGCTCAGGGAGCGAAAAAAGAGGGCTACAACGAGTTTCGTCTGCGAGTTGAAGGCGACCCAGAGAATTACCAACCCGGGAGTACATACAGAGGTACGTATAGACGGCAGAAATGTCACTCTGTGCTCTCTAATAGAGTTGGAGTACTTTAGCGCGTCGCTGTCCCAACGTCTCGGACGGCGCACCTTGTCACTGAAAGTCCATAAATGGTGTCGCAGGGATAACAGGAGAATATGTTGGAAGTTAGCCTATATTTGATCAGCGTGTGGTGAGACGACGAGCCCATTTTGGCCCGAAATAACATTACAGGTAGAGAGAGCAGCTATCTGGGTTAAGTGGGAAGCCTTAGAGGGTTCAGTACACGTTCAGTAAAATACAAAAAAAAAACCCCGATGCTTTCTTCCACTTCCACTGAAATTTCCTCATCATAAGATGCTAGACTACGAAAAGGATGCTAATGGTATAATTACATTGACATGCAAAGCTTTTTCATAGTTCAGAGCAATTCATGGCTGATGAGTATATCGCTATATCAGGCTATTTCAGTTAGAGAAAGCAGAAGATGAATAACTCTTACTTGAACACACACATGAAAAAGCATGCATCTAAGAGCTTTTTTTGATTGGTTTGGATGCTTCTCACAGGTTCTACATGCACACAAGTTTAAATTTCAGTGGAGATAAGCCTGGCAGTCGTGAAAGGGGAGTCAGTAGTGTTTGTAATAGCCATGTTGTGAAGTTGTTTTCAATTTGTTTGTTTTGTTTGATTTTGATGTCTCTTTTTCGAATAACCTCCTGCTCCTGGTTCTGTGTTGAACAGTGTCGCTGTTTGCGTCCCACAATGCTTACTTCAGAGGCTTCACCCTCATAGCTCTGAAGGAAGGCAGAGAAGGGGACAACGATGACGATTACGCTGGAAATTTCCAGGTTAGTTCTTTTAACTCTGCACTTATCCCCATTGTAGGCTGTGTTCACATATCAAAGTGGACAGTGATACCAGTCCTTTTTAAAAATGTATTTTTCTTTGGTTCCCTTGATATTGAAACAGAGCCATGTTGGCTGGCGCAAGCGATATGGGAAGCTTGCTATAGCTTTGGTCTCCAAGGACCGAAGTGTGCGCTCACTCAGCCACACCTGGAAGTGCTCTAACACATGTGCCATATGCTGCTGCTCAGCCACCAGGGGTGCGTCTCTGCACGGGCTCCCATGTAATATGAATCAGAAATCAGAGGGGAGGGGAGGGTGCATGGGCAGGCGGCAAGGCAGGCAGGCAGGCAGGCAGGCAGGCGGGAGGACAGGAGAGGGGAGCACAGCCCTGAAACCCCCCACAGACATACAGCACACCAAGGCCACCTGCCGAGCTCCAGAGTTCTGCTCCCAAATGAAAGGACCCCCCCTCAGTACTAACACCACCACCACCACCACCAGTGCACAGACACAGGATGAAGGGACATGTGCTCAAGCACTGTGTGTTCCCAAAGCACACAGAAGC
>NC_085004.1:22954318-22959318 GCF_963854185.1 Sardina pilchardus | reverse complement strand
AGTGTGTGTGTGTTTGTGTAAGAGTGTGCTTTGTGTGTACATGTGATGTAATCACTATCATTTGAAATCAACAGTAAAAGGGCCTTCTCCTCTTTCAAGGATTACTATGGGCTGAAAATGATTGGGTGGAGAGGTGCGATTATTGTTTCTCACCACCCCCTCACACCACTAGCACGTGCGATTCCTCTTCCCCTTCATTTCCCTGACGCTGTCCCAAGCTGCCCGACGGACGCAGGGCTGATATTGTTTCAGCTGCCGCAGCTGGCTCTTCCCCGCACGCTCAATCAAACCAGACCACCGGGGTCAGAGGTCAAGGCAGAGCCCTGGCCAGCCGCTACTCACACAGCTGGCTTTTACGGCATTCTCGCGGGGCGTCATAGAGATCTGCGCACACACACACACACACACACACACACACACACACACACACACACACACAAACACAAATGCACACACACAGACACTCACATTCTCACATCTCACACTCACACACACACACACACACATCTCACATCTCTCTCTCTCTCTCTCTCTCTCTCACACACACACACACACACACACACACACACACACACACACACTGTCTGAGAACCCCTTGTCTCTTTTATCACCTCTGTGAAGGTTGGAGCAGGGTTAGATCAGGGTTGGATCAGGGGTGTCGTAGCGGTTAGCCACAAATCAGGGCCACAGACAGAACCCTGTATCCAAAGTAAACTTGCGGATAAGATGGTGTGGCAGTAGGAATCCGACGCTGACATCTTTATGGCGTGTGGAGAGAAGGATGTGTTCAGAGCAGTGATGTCACATCTTTTCTCAGCAAGCACGGCACAAGGATATGAATGCCGTTGCTCTGCCAATGATGGCAGAATAGTTCGAAAATATGTCTTTGGTATGCTGGATTTTGTGTCGTTTGACAGCTTAATGAAATATGCTTTCAAGAGCAATTCTCCATAACCATGTTATGACATGGGAAATGCAGTGATTTTGCAAGTATGTATACATTTACAACCATATGCCAGAATATAATTTAATGATAGTTAGTTGACTGTGTGTCCTTGCAACAGCTGACATGAATGAGAAACCATCTGGTACATTAAATAATAATCCAAAAAAACATTAGTGCTCATATGGTTTGTTTTTAGGTGTATAATATTGACTGTTGTGTGGCAGCTGCGGGAAATTATATTATAATTAATATTATATATTGCTACATGCATATTCTAAATGTTTAGCCTGATTCAGAGAAGACATATCAACTTCATAGTCCATGGAGAGAGATTACTAGTAGATAATAGTACAGCTTCTTTACCTTGTGCTTTACAGTAAAGCAACACAAAAGCATCTATCCTCTGTCACACGCACACTATTTGTTTATCCTGGAAATAACTGATGTTCACAGACAAGGTGGAGTATGTTCCATGATTTTATGAAAGTATGATGTATCGCCACATCAAAGCAAGTCAAATTTGTAGTTTCTTATGTCTCATTCCATCGAACTACAGATCCACTACCCGATCCGGTCAACTTACGTACATAGTGCGGTTATAGCCGATAGAGGGCTGCGAAGCGAATGCAGAAGTGCCGTTCACCCTGTTACGAGTTGATGAACCACTGAAATGATTTTGGATTATTTTGAGGTACAAAAAACTCGTTTGTGTTGCTTTAAACCTGGAAGTTCTCTGTTCCCTAAATATTGATTTTGGACTCAGTTCAGTCCATAGCATAGCAGTAAGGATGCTGAGCATAAGTCTTAATAGTGTATCTATGTGGAATGCATTCACAAAGTAATTTTTTAGTTCTGTCTGACTGACTGATAAGACAAGAGATCCACTTTGACCTCACTCTCTATAAGAATAACAGCACCCCTTCACACACACACACACACATACACACACACACACAGACACACACACACACACACACACACACGCACGCACACATGCACGCACACATGCACCCAGTGACACTCACCATTGTCTCTTCCCAGTAAAGCACTTCCAGCTGAGAACACATAAGTTAACCTCCATCTGACCTTTGAGGAGCACCCTTCCATCTTGACATCTCTAAGCTGATACTGTTTCTTTATTAAAATGCATGCACACACATGTGCATAATGTGCAGGAGTGTCTCAAACACAGTATTGATTTATCAAAGGCTTGTCTGTTGTATGGTGGTTATGGAGCCAATATGCACGATCCATAATAGCACAGGTGAGTGTAGAAAGGCAAGTCATTGATCGCTGTAGGAAATGACTGAATGACAGATATGACTCGTATGGTATGTAGGGGTGTAAAACATGATAACAGTTGAAATGCATTTCAGATGCTATTCCATTGCTGTGCTTCACATACACTCAGCTGTTCTTTTCCTTTCTGATGTATAGTTACTGAGGGCCTGTTAACTTAAACTTTTTTTATGTTTACATGAAGATGCATATTGGTTAATGGTAGCAGCTCATAGTGGTACAGGTAGAGAATCTGTAGAAAACAATTAGCTTGGTTCCGGACTGACACGTCATGATCTTAATCACAGACAAATTAAATCCAGGCAGACACACACTGTTTGCCTCTTGAAGTTGTCGTCATTAACTTGAGCTTTAATCTGCTATAGGAAACACAACAAAGTTTTAATGTGTAAATGATTGCTGAAATATTCAGGCACTTTATAATTAAAAACAAATTGCAGCAGTGACAAAGTGCAGGAAATTAAACAGCACACCATGGGTATAATTAACACAATGAAACAGTGATGGTAAAAACCATAGCTCTCTTACTGCGTAACGTCAATGAAGTAATTAGGGCACTGCAAGCTACATCTAAATCTAATTATATCTTTGTATGATTACGGGTGTCAGTGATGGTCATTCTGCAGGACAATGGCTTTGGTGGCAAATTAAACATTGCGAACATCAGCCTTGTCTCTTTAGGAAAAGTTTAATTCTAGGTGGATAGTGGGATGAAGTTGGAAAGTGGGTCTTCTGAAATCCGAATGTTTCATGTACCAAAAGATTCTCATGTCAGATGGGAATTATTTGATTGCTTATCATGGTGTTATACAGTAATTTCAGGATTTTCACTTTGATGGATTTCAAAGATTACAAACACGTAATGTTTGTGCCCAGCATGTGTCTGGCTTTCTTCTTTAATTTCCCTTTAGAATAGAGTTTCTTGAATTGCGATTTCTTTGGTAAGTTTATCTTGTACTCTAATGACTTGTTTGGCATCATTTGTGTCGAACGAGTAGTTGTTCTATGAAAGTTGCTCAGCATTTGTCTTGCTTATTGACTTTATTGAGCTCACTGGGTTTATTCAGCTTTAGACTAGCTCTACTTCTAACCTCTCTACTATCTCTCCCTGTGTGTGTGTGTGTGTGTGTGTGTGTGTGTGTGTGTGTGTGTGTGTGTGTGCATCCAATCCATAGATCATCGATGAGGAGGAGACCCAGTTCATGACCAACTGCCCTCCTGCCGTGACGGAGAGTACGCCTCGTAGGAGGACCAGGATAGAGGTGTTCTGGACAGCGCCCTCTTCAGGCAGCGGCTGTATCGTCCTCAAGTAGGTCCCCCCCCCACCCCCACCCCCACCACCCCCAGAGCCATGCCTGTCATCTCTGCAGCACTGGACACTGACATTTAATGGGAACAGTAAATCAGTTTAGTTCGCTTCAATTCAGCTCATGTTCAGTTTAGTCTCAAGGTCCATTAGAGTTTGAACTTGATCCTTGAAGTTGCTGTGCTAGGGCAAAAGGGGGAAGGGGAAAAAAAAGCTCCATTATAGGCCGAAACCTTGAGCTGATTCACAGCTGATGGGGTGGGGGCGTGATGATGCTCTTTCTACGTGCGGACAGCTGAATAGAGAGTTGAGTTTGTACACAGTGGTTCAGCGGTTGTCACACAAGAAACATCATCATCTCGGGTTCGATACCTGAACGCGGTCGAGTCTGTGAAATCCCCTCTCACTTACTTGTCTTACTCGGCCTCAGCGTATACTGTAGGCTGATTAGATCCGTAATCCATCACTGTCTCCAGGTCTTTCTAACACCTCCATGGCAGGGTCCCCCAGGGTGCCTCTGGTGCCGGCTCCTCTCCCACCTCCTGCAGCAGCACTGCCGAGCTGCTGTCCGCTCTGGGAACCGACAGTGTGGTGCATTATTGATTTCAATTCAGTCTCAGGCTTGGTAAATGAGTATGGATATGTATTTGCATTCTGTAAGGTATCCCACCACCCCCCTTCCCCCCCACTGATGCACGGCAGAGGCAGAGCAATCAATGAGCTCTCCGGCGAAAGTACAGTGAACCTTAATTGATCATGATCTGAAAAGTGTAAAATAATTTCTGCCGTGCATGCTGAATTATTAATGCCTTCTCGAGAGCGATCCATTCATCAACATACATTATTGCGTTTGGGGCCCTCGCACAGAAAGGATCCCGTTGTGGTGGCGGTGGTGATGATGTGCTCTCCTCTCTCATGGAGGACAATTTATGCATCTTTCTGATATTTCACTGCCTCATTTCAATATGTAAGGCAAGGGAGAGAGAAAAAAGCACAAACAAACATGCAGCACAACAAAACACAGCATCATGTTTAGAGTCGAACATTAGCATTTTGAGAGCGGCTAAGAGAGGAACATGGGAGTTTGGGCAGCACGCGTGAGAGAGAGAGATGAACATGCAGATGAGGAGGAAAGTGGGAGAAGAGGGAGATGGAGAGAACAAGATGAACTGAAAGTGTGAGATTGAGAGAGAGAGAGAAACAGAGAGAGAGAGGGAGAGAGAGAGAAGGAGAGACAAAAAACAGAGGTTGTGGCCTACATGACATTCTAATCAGTGCATTATTAAAGACTTCACTGCAGCTGTCATTCTCATTCTTTTTTCCTCCTCTCTCTCTCTATCTCTCTCTCTCTATCTCACTCTCTCTTTGCCGATTCTGCGTCGTAAAAAAAAAGAGGTCCCGCATTTCTTATTAATGTCCGTTATTATGTGGCTGTCAGGATGAGTGATG
>NC_085004.1:22886818-22949318 GCF_963854185.1 Sardina pilchardus | reverse complement strand
GGGCTCCCAATCAGCCCATGGGGAGTCGTGATTACTCTCTCTTCTCCACGCCACCTCTTAACAATGCCTTTCTCCTTCCTCCCCACCTCTCTGTTTCATCTCTCTCCCCCCTCCACCCGCTTTCTCTCTCCCTCTCTCTCTCTCAATAAATACCCCTCAACATCTTCTCTATCTCTCTTTCTCTCTCTCCCTCTCTCTCTCTCTCTCAATAAATACCCCTCAACATCTTCTCTATCTCTCTTTCTTTCTCTCTGTTTCTCTCTTATATCTCTCTGCATCGATTGTGTCTTCTGTCCTTCTCACCTTCTGTCTTTTCCTCTTTTTTTACTTCCTACCACTCCTCTATCCTCCCCTCCCTTCTCCTCTCCTCTCCTCTCCTCTTTTCTTCTACCCACTCCTGTTCTCATCTCCCTCTCTCTTTTCTTTTTTTCTCTCTCTCTCTTTCCCCTTTGCCAGGGCAAGCATTGTTCAGAAGAAGATCATCTACTTCCAGGATGAAGGCTCCCTCACAAAGCGGATGTGTGAGAAAGGTAAGCCTTTCATGGCCCTCGAATGAGATGAGGTGGCTGGCTCAGTCGCCTCCAAAGAAAGCCCATTCTCTGCTCCCATCCTCATGTGTGCCTTTGCTACCTCCCAGCCGAGCGCAGTGCGCTGCGCGGTGGGATATATATAGAAGTGTGTTATGTCTTTCTTCTCGTCTGCTCCCTCTCGCTCCCCCTGTTTCCTTTGCGAAAAATGCAAAGGCATCAGTTGCAGCCGAGG
The DNA here is from genome assembly GCF_963854185.1 of Sardina pilchardus. Taxonomy (NCBI): domain Eukaryota; kingdom Metazoa; phylum Chordata; class Actinopteri; order Clupeiformes; family Clupeidae; genus Sardina; species Sardina pilchardus. Next base: position 22,948,556 of record NC_085004.1, on the reverse strand, counting down.
AGAGTGCCTGAGCTTGGTTCGTGGCAGCACTTGCATGAGAATGATCTTAAATGAGTTTGGGGCCTCCCGCGGTCCGTGACATTGGATGTTGCACACTGAGGAGATGATCAAAGGTCTTGTGTGTGTGTGCGTGTGTGTGTCTTTGTGTGAGTGCATGTGCTTGTGTATGTGTGTGTGTGTGTGTGTGTGTGTGTGTATGTGTGTGTGTGTGTGTGTGTGTGTGTGTGTGTGTGTGTGTGTGTGTGTGTGTGTGTGTTTGTGTGTGTCTGTGTATGCATGTGTGTGTGTGTGCATGCATGCAGGCATGTCTGTGTGTGTGTGTGTGTGTGTGTGTGTGTGTGTGTATGTACTGTATGTGAGTGTTTGCCCAGTGATCTTGTAAACAAGCCACTCCTGTGTTTCTGATCTCCTCTCCTCTCCCTCTGCAGAACCTCTCTTTGGGGAGGCCACAGACAAGCCCCTCCTGGACTGCTGTGCCTGTGGGACCGCTAAGTACAGGGTGACATTTTATGGCAACTGGTCTGAGAAGATGCATCCCAAAGACTACCCCAGTAAGTGCCATTGGACGAATCCCTGGAAACAGGTGTTTTATTGCTGCTGTAAATGCTCACTTCTTATATAAGCACGTATATCACAATGGATGGAATCTGCTATACATTACATATTCACCGTGTACTCTTACCTCAGGCTAGAACTTGCTGCGTATACCTCATGTGCAGGCTATATAAAGTCTACACCATTAAGATGGCTATTTCACTCTCTGTTGGATCACTGAAACATCTCCTTCACTGCAGACTGGTGATTGTGGTTTTCCCTAAAGACTACTCACTTAAAAGCTTGGTACATTCAAAATAAACTGTTGTCTATTGTGCCACACATCCTATGAAAAAGTAAATGTACCATGTAGTTCATAAAACTAAATTGGACATGTACAACAAAACATCTGTTACCTAAATAGAGCGCTTTTAAATTTGCTCTTACATACTTTAAGGTAATGTTTTAATAACAGAAGCAAGAAGGATAACAATGAAGCATGCTATAAATATGTAAGTGAAGAGGATTTCACATTCTGATGGTGTTCTTATTTCTATCACACTATAAATTGTCAAAATGTCAAAATAACCGAATTTGGATATTTCTATAATCTTGGCTACCAACAAAGACGCCTGCAGGCATCAAAGGAACATGGAGTAAACAACTATACAGCACAAGGAGTACCACAGAGCCTGCCACTGCACGGCCATGACTAACCTCGCTGGCACACAGTGCCAATAGTACATTTTGTCTTTTTTTCTCCTCCTCAAGAGATAGCAGCCACGTGTCCCTGGTGACTAAGACCATGACTAATTCACTGGTGCTCTGGATGTTCAGTCAGGCCTTATGCTGTATGGGATTTCTTCACCAATGCCAGATATGCCATTAACTTACCAAAACATAGCCCACAAGCAGAAAATATATATAACATACTGTAGGGTGAGGCCAAAGGTACTACTTATGTCTTGAATAACTCGTTTTAAAGCAATCATAAGTGAACAGCCTTAAAAAGCGTTTTTTTTTTAGATATCCAGAGGTACTTCAAGCTGACTGTTGGTTTTGGCTGCTATCATCCAATTGCTTCGCTTTTCTCATTCTACACTTATTGATGGCTGTGTCCTCTCATGAAAATGAACCTCTTCACACAGGGCTAACAGAAAGCAGAGGAACCCTAATGGTTTTCTTTTCTGATATGTCAGTGATTTGGTAGTGTTTTTATGTTTGTGAATGTAAAGCAAAATGTGAAAGATCACTTCTCATAATGTTCTGAGGTTCTGGATTTAGAAGAAAATTGTAACTGATAGCAGTGATGAATTTAATGTAGTGCAGCCCTCAGCTATACATCTCCACATTCACTCTTCCTTTTCTGTATAGCAGTTGATTACCGTAATCATTTGTCTTTGCGTGAATGCCGGTGCTTATATTTTGCTCGTGCAAGCTCCTTCTCAGTCGATGAGCACCTTAGATGGAAGCAAGCATACTTCATAGCATACCTTGTATATGCTTGGAAAAAAATATTTAGCTTTTTTATTGATTGCCTTCAGAATATCTTCTCCCAGCCAAAAAAATCATCATCTGTGTCCGCATATTACCTCCCTATTACCATGGAAGTGCTCTTGCACACACTTTGCATCAGCCTACGGCAGGTTTCTTTCTTGGTTCGACCTTTAACCTCAGCCAATTAAAATGTGCTAAAACTTAAAACAGTCTTCAATAGCAGCAGTTGTGAATGTTAGCATGTCACTGCTGGTGTGGGCCTCAGTGGAAGGCAGATGACGCCTCCTTATGACCCTGACAACCCACTTACGTGCCCTAATGATTGCCTCTATTGCTACAGGTCAAGCTAATGATGAAACTCCCAGCCATTATCCCAGTTTCGAAATGCTGTCGGCGTGTGGTGTAGTAGCCACCTACTGCCTTACTCCTGAATTGTTTAAACATTTCTGAGCATTTTTTGTCGCCGTTAGACAGACTTTACCTTGGGGTATCTTCAGTGTCAATTCCTTCCAATGACATGTTTGTGACAGAGGATTTAACTGCTTCCTAAATGTGACACCAAGAAATGTCAACTACTGACAGCTATGCACCTCACAAAAATGACTGTGAACGAAGGCGTCTGAAACCTGCACTTGCTCCCAGCCAGCCCTCTTGTCTTTTGCGGGGTGTTTGTGGATAACCTTGAGACGGCCTCGTTGGCAGTGAATTAAGCCGCCGGATTACTGCCGCTCTCCACTTGAGGTTGTGCACTCGCAAACACAGATCAATATACTGATTAGAATGGACTCCCAGAGTAAGATAAACCCAGAGATAGAGCTAGCTCTCTAATATATGAGCTTAACAGTCGGAGCAAAGAGGCAGCGAGAGAGAGAGAGTGAGAGAGAGAGAGAGTGAGAGAGAGAGAGAGAGAGAGAGAGAGAGAGAGAGAGAGAGAGAGAGAGAGAGAGAGAGAGAGAGAGAGAGAGAGAGAGAGAGATGGGGGAGAGAGAGAAAGGGAGAGAGAGCACAATGATTTTAGAGAGAGTTGGCAGGGCACCATCTTGAACTCTTAGAAAGACACATACAGGGTAGCCTTCACACAGTTTAAGACAGACAAATGCATAAATACACTGCCATACACTAAACAACACACACATATGCTAACTCACAGGTGTAGTTAGCATCTGAAAAATAGCCAGTTATGGATGTATTAAAGCACTTTCCTCCGTCTAACTCCCTCTCCTTCTACCATCTCCTTCAACTACACTTTGACTAGTGCTTACACTTTGCACTCTCATCCTTCTGTAGTAGGATGTATTGTTGTAGTATTCATTTTCCCCCCAAGGTCTCCTCTGCAGAGTAGCTTGAATGTTATTCATCATTCTTGGAAGTCACTTTGGATAAAAGTATTTGTTAAATGAATAACTATGTATAGATGTATAAAGCCCCTCAGGTTTACTTATGCTGAAAATAGTAGAATAGAATACACCCCCAACACAGAATGCGAACAGTTTAGTTAGATTATAAGGAATACTGTAGTTCCTTCCTGTAAATGTGTCATTCATGGTAGCAGGATGTGGTACAGTATAAATGGAACGCTTCACAACACCGATAGTACGGAACTGTCACCTCACCTTTCTATTTTTATAGCACAATCCGTCCATTCTCCCCTCAGCCACAAGGAGAGCACGACAGACACAGCCCAACTAGCAAGTGTCAGTGACACACATTCTCATCATGAAGGTTATTCTGAATCAGGGCAACATGTTTTTTTTTTTTAATGTCTGCACTCACCTGAATATATTGACTCCCCCACCCATCCCACCCACACACACACACACCCCACACACACACACCACACACACACCCCACACACATCCCCTTGTGTCCCCACTTTGCCTCCCCCTGCTTTGTATGCCTCACTTTCTCTTTTGCATGGGGACATTGCAGCCAGATGGGCCATGGCTGTTGAGCCACCTTGAGACAAAGGCAGGAGGAAGGTTAAAGAGGCTGCATTTGAAATGATGCAGGACTTGACTCAGGTGGCTGATTGATGTGTGGAGATGGGGGACACATGTCTTATCACCGCCTCCCAGGGCTCCCAAGCTTTGTGTCTCTTGCTCTGCAGCAATTGGAAATCTCACCTGCAACTTTGATTGTTTTGTGTGTCATCTGAAAAGGCTTTGGTTGTATTTGATTCTGACAGTCCCCACCCCCCTACACACACACACACACTTTCCAATGTGTGAATGTTATCAAAGGTCAGAGAGACAGACCTTGAGAGTGCATTGTAGTGTGTATAGTGAATGTAGTGCAGGAGTAAACTTAAGCAAGTTTTGCCTGTTCTCAGACCTCATGGACATACCTTTAATTGTATGAGAAAAGAAATTGTATATATACAGTATATATAGAGAGGGAGGTGATGGAGAGATAAAGAGACTGGCCAAATGAGAGAGAGAGTGAGAGAGAGTGAGAGAGAGAGAGAGAGAGAGAGAGAGAGAGAGAGAGAGAAAGAGAGAGAGGGGGTGGGAGCTGAGTTTGGCAGAAAATATGAAAATAAGCATTTGAACATCAGACCGTAGTGTAGAGATTAGGTCCAGGTCTGACGGATTGTGAGGGATTAACCTCACTGAGGAAGTGTGGGGTAAGCACTTCCTCAGAAGATGTGTATACAGTCCGTCACGCCGCAGGAATGGTGTAAATTGCAAAAGGAAATTAGATTGGAGGGATTTGGAACAGGACGCCAGGAGGGCCAAGTGGGAGCTGAACAGTTTTGTTCTGAACAATTGTGCTTCTTAACAGTGACCTTTACTCAAACATAGTGCTTGTGTAACTGAAAAAGAGATTCTTAAAACATTTGTGTGCTCATAAAAAGAAACAAAATGTATATTGGAATTGGAGGCATTCGTATTATCAATGACCAGTTGCTTTTTTATCCTTCAACGAATAAACAACCAAAAAAATAAATATGACATTTCAAGAAGGTTTAATTTGTATGTCTTAATGAAAGCGCTTAACCTGTTTGTGAAACTACCCATAGCGATGCCTTTTGCCAGAACCATTTTCTGGCAGTTAGGATGTCCGTTATGCTTTTCTCCAGACTAATTAACTGTCAGAGAGGGTGTAATTGGGGAGCACATCTCCCATCGATGTTCTTTCTGTGACAGAGAACCATAGGATGCCCCTGGGTCCTTATGTCAGGGGTTGACTAATCATGTCTCTTCTCAACAAGTTGGCCTGACCCGCTGCTATAAAAGTCTGTGTTAGAGATGCCTCAGCCAGAGGCCCTGGACCAGGGGAACGAACTGACGAACAGTGACTGATAATGTAGAGAGACAGCAGCAGCCAATCCAAATAAGTTTAAGTGGAAATTGGCTGTCGTAAGGAGCAAAGCAGACACAGCAAAGCAGCGTTGCAAATGGGGCCTGTTGGAAATGTATGGATTCAAGGATGCAGAATTCTATCTCATTTTGTCCAACCATACATACTGTACATACAAACATACATACAATACAGTACATTCATGCAATTATAAATGTTTTGGATTATGTTGTTCATGTGTGCAGATGTCCAGACACTTGCAAAACTACTAGAGTTTAAATAAAACACCAAAACATCTAATATACTTTGCTGAATAAAGATAATAAAAAGTACTTGTCCTTTATTATCACAGGGCGTGCCAACCACTGGTCAGCACTCATTGGAGCCTCCCATTCGAAAAACTACGTGCTGTGGGAGTATGGAGGCTATTCGAGTGATGGGGTCAAGCAGGTCGCAGAGCTAGGCTCGCCTGTCAAGATGGAGGAAGAGATTCGCCAAAAGGTAGGCTTGTGAACCAGACCAGCTTCTGTGCAAATCACCGCTGTGGTGAAAATTGGAGGCTCACGCAGAATCCATTCAACCGAATGAAATAATACACATTAAAGACTTCCGGTGTAGTTCCGGGATTTATGGACATTTGTTTTGGAGCCGAATAACTAGGAACAGGCAATCTCCAAAGAGCCATATCTACTGACTAGTTAATGTTTCATGATTCTCGCGAGATGTTGCCGACAGCCAAATTGCAAAGCTCTGCCTGCGGGGCACAGCCAATGCGCAGCTCTTCCTATTAAAGGTTTGTTTACCATCAACATTACTGCAAAGCTGTTATATTAAGGTAAAACTTGAGAAATGAAAATGAGTAATACTTATAATCTTAACCGATACTGAACTCATCATTTCCAAACACGGGAATACGTATAATGTTGCAATCCTATCAAACTCATCTCTCCCCGATGAGGGAATAAGCAGCAGAAGTTGCACAGCACACGGCACGGATGCCGACATGGACGCATGAGGAGAGGATTTGGTCTCCTATTGCGCCGCTTTTCTGTTCAGAATTAATGTCAGCCATGTCTACAGCCCCATGCTAACAAGGTTCGCTCTATCCTCAAATAAATACATTGCTCAGCACCTGCAGTTCCAAACAGTTACTGATTTAACACTAATCCCTCCCTGGAAATTGGGTAGGCAATATCCCTTTTGTCCTTGGAGAAGTCCGATAAGAATAATAATGGAAATTATAGGCAGGTTCCATACAGAGGAAGAGTGATAAAATAGCGCTGAAAAGGCACAGCATGGTCATTATGTTACTTTGCTATAGCCGGGTAATTATGTGGTCATGGGAGAGGCCGATGGATAAGCCCGGCTAGAAGTTGGACAGTGTGCTGGGCTGGCTTCATGTGGTCCAGACATTGATTTCTGTCAGTGGACAGTGTGTGCAATCCTTTTCCTTTAGAGGAGATGCTTTTCTTTTGCAGAGGTTAAGAAATGCGATGGACAATCGCCCGTGTTTGGAAACAGCGAAATTGATGGTGTCCTTGTGATGCATTTCAACTTACAGTCACAACTTAATTACCGTCAAATGTGCAAATCCAGATTTGAATGCAAATCCAGATTTGAATGTCCTTCCAGATTTTATGCTAACAAGGACATTGGAGCTAAAGCTCTCTCTCTCCCCCTCTATCTCTCTCTCTCTGTCTCTGTCTCTGTCCTTCTCTCTTCCTTCCTCACCTCACCTCTTTCTCTACCTTCCCTCTTTCATCTGCCGTTCCTCCCCCGTGTCCTCCTCTCCTCTCCTCTCCTCTCCTCTCCTCTCCTGCTGATGATCTGCTTGTTCTTGTGCTGTAGGCTTGTTGAGCAGATGCTCCCACGGAGTGCTTATTGAAAAGTAATGGAGACCCCGAGTCTCGGCACATAATGAGCACATTTACAGACGTCAGCGGCCGTGTGTGTGTGTGTGTGTGTGTGCGTGTGTGTGCGTGAGAGGAAACCTCTTAGCGCCAGAGCCTTGACTGGGCTTATCTCCTCTCACTGTCCTCTACCTCACTCCATTTCTTTCTCTCACACACACACACACAGCACACACACACTCACAGCACACACACACTCACACAGACATACACTCACACAGACACAGGCTCTCTCTCTCTCCCTCTGTCTTTCTCACACACACACAAACACACACACACACACACACACACACACATATTCACAGACTCATACATGCAAACTCAGACACACACTCTCTCTCTCTCACACACACACACAAAACTCTCTCTCTCTCTGTCTCTCTCTCTCTCTCTCTCTCTCTCTGTTAGACACCCTCCTCTGAGCATTAGCATTTGCACAAGAGATAAGAGGCACGAATCTGACAAGAATGTCAGCCATTGCGTTGGCACTGATATACGTTCGAGATACTGTAGGGCGTCATCGAGACTAATGTCGATAGTAATCGCCCATTCGTTTCCCCCACGCTCGGTGGAAGAGAGAAAAAAGCTCCGAGTAGAGAGGGGGGGGGGGCCGGATCCAGAGGGGTTCTCTCAGCACGTACGAGATGGCCAGATTTATCAGCTCAGCGGGACCTGACAGCTGGAGCGTTTACAATAATGCCCCAGACACATTCGCCCCCCGACCCGCGCGTGTGTGCCAGCGAGACGCCAATCTGGACCAGCCGGCACATCCTCCTCCTCCTCGCCGCCTCTCCAGCCTCTCCAGCCTCTCCAGCATCTCCGGCCCCACACCGAGATGGGGTGTTTTGATTACAGGGGTTGATCACCGTGGGTGGCTGCTTATTGAGTGATTGTGGCAGGCTCGCACAAGTGGGAGGCTTGAAAATACACGGTGAAGGGTGCAGGATGGTAGGTGTTGGGGGGAGGGGTAGGGTGAGGTGGATAGGGGGTGTTGGGGTGGGGGGGGGGTTTAGGGAGAGGAGGATGGGGGGGGGGTGTTGGGTTGATGGGAGATGGAGCAGATGCCGAGGGCTAAGGGTCGATTTCCCTCCATGCTATAAGGGCTCTGTTAGTGTCGGAGGGGCGCCACATAATCACCAGTTTACTTTCCTCCGCGCGGGTGTTTGCCAGAAACAGGAAAATGACATTAGATTGTTGCTGCGATTGTGGTTGAGATCTCATCAGCTTGACCTGATGACATTTCGCTCAGGGGCCTGTTGTTCATGGAGGAAAGGGGGGGTTGGCCAGTGGTAGCTGTAGCCATTCCCCCCATCCCTCCGGTGATAATGGCACTACTTACACCTGAAGGATCGATACTCACACTGATTGCTTGGCTTGAAACAAAGCACTGCATCAATTACCAGCTTCCCCCAGAAATCAGTGCAGAAATCAGAGTGATGCGGCTGTGTTAATACACTTGGACAACAGGGGGTGGGATTGAAGGGGGTGTTGGGGAGTGGTGGGGTTTGGTGGTGGTGGTGGTGTGTCTTTCTTCCAGCACTTTGGAAGGAAATTCAAGGTTACTTCCTTTTTTATTACCTAGAGGAAGCATTGATATGGAATGCCACACACTTCAGCAGAAGTGTCAGAAGAACTTCTAAAACAAAAACATTCCAATTGAATGTTGCCATAATGAGTAATGTGCGTTATGCAGTTGTACTATGAATGAGTGATGTATGTGCTGTTGTTTGCCACGGGCATGTTCTGTCACCACGGTGATGATGTGGAGAGATGAGACAGGGATCCGGTACTCCATCACTGCTCGGCTCAGGCTCCGCTCTGCTCTCGTCTCGTCTCTTCCCGCCGGTGACCTTGTGGAAATCCTGCCGAAGGTGAAGTAACCACAATGAATTTGAGCACTGGAGCAAGAAAATGGCCAGGCAGGGCTAAATGCTGACACAAACAAAAACCTGTCTTCCCCACTGTGTTCGCCGTGAAAACAAGAAGTCAGGCGAGGGGTAGGGGTGGAGGTGTATAGTGTGTGTCTGTGTGTGTGTATGTGTGTGTGTGTGTGTTGGGCGGGATGTACTGTAGGGATGGAGGTGTGTGTGTGTGTGTGTGTGTGTGTGTGTGTGGATGGGGCGAGGGTGCTGGGGGGCTATAGCAGAGATGAAATTCAAATTGAAATTCACAAGGAGTGTAGGTGTTAGCCATGGGGGTTCAGAGAGCTCACCATTTCATTTGTCGACCCAAGGATGCGTGGAGGACAGACAAGCTCTTTATATATTTTTTTTCTCCCTCAGCACCCATCCTCAGATGATGACTTTATATTTTTTTCATTGCAGTTTGTCATCTTTTTAGATGTGTGCCACCATCTGTCTTTCTTTTCGTTTACACACTCCTCCTACCACCCGCCCCTCGCCGCACGCACCCCCCCACACACACACACACACACACATCCCCTCCATACTCTTTTTACAGTCTGCGCTCTTTCGATGAAAGATACCCTCTCTTGGGAACAAACACATTTGGTTTCATTTATAGCCAGACAGGGTCCTATATCCATATTGCCGGTGCCTGATAAATCCTATGGAGAACGGTGGCAATCACGGCGGACTGATATATGTTTTCACGAAACGCTCATCTCTTACTCCCCGTAGGTGACTTAATTGGAAATATAATAGCTGAGCGTCGCTGGAGTCCACTGGGCACCCCCCCCTTCCTTTCATTTTCATCTTCGGGTATTCTGAAGAAAAAAAAAATCTCTCTAGTGTTTCATGTGCCTCTTTTTACAACGTGCTCCGGTGAGCCTGTGGTGATACGGTTTGCCCTCGCGCTATTTTCTTTGTGTTTCACATGAAAAAAGAGGCCTCGCATCACATTGTCGCTGTCAGAAGTCATTTTTCCAGGGAAACAGACTTCCCCATAATAGGACTGGATGGTTAGGCATTGGGAGTATACAGAGGGAGACGCTGGATAAGGATTGTATGAAACGGATACGACACTATTGTCAAGACGACTTCCGCAGATCTGTTCCTCCCAGCACAATAGGACATGGCTCAGCTTTTCGCTCGACCAATGGGCTCTTGTTTGTCACTCGCTGAAATTGCCTATGTATTTCGACTCGGATTTACAGCGGAAGAGCAATGACATTTTATTTGAGTACACGTGTGCGTTTTAGCTCACTCTGTGGGAACTGCTTGCAAACTTAGTTATCCTCGGTGCTTATGGCGTTAACAGCACAGCGCTCCTCTTCACATTGGAATTAGCAACACCACATGTTTGCTGTGAGTTTTCCGATTCGAAAGACAGCATCATTGCTGTTTGGTTTAGGGGGAACTGCTCGAAATCTGGGGACCCTAATGCCACTAAAGCACATTGCCGTCTGTCCTCGTCCTCGCCCCTAATTCGCAATTTGTGCAGCCGGCTGCTTCCCAGATGGCTGTTGGCACTGGGGCGGATCCGGGCAGGTACTGGCGTTGAGTTGGCAGAGCGGCACTACCCCTGTGCTCAGCATGGCACTAATGAAATAGGCCATGCAAATGGGCACCGCCCTGCGGTGACATCGTGGCTCGGTCGTGGATCAGTCCCACCGCTCAGCCTCCCATGGTTTGTGAAATCCTCCATTTCCTCAAACCGCACACAGAGACCCCCTCCCCACACACACACACACACACTCTCTCTCTCACACACACACACACACACATTGCATTTTCTCACACGTGTAAAAAAAAATCCCGGTGTTGGCGTGAGAACAGATGATGAAAGCGGCTGACAGCGAGACCAGTCTGACTAGCGAGGCCGCTAGACGGAGGTGAGAACAGGAGCATTATATTTTCATGAAAGGGGGAGCCGCTCCTCTGACTCTGCTCTCAGGAGCGGGATCTCATCTCAGCCTCCCTCATGTCCCTCCCTCACCTCCTTTGCTCCTCTCCGCTGTAGGTTGCCTTTTATTTCCTTCCTCCGCTTCTGTTGTCAAGTGTCAGCCTTCCGAGGGTCGCTCGCTCAGGCCTCCGAATGTGGAGCTCAGCACTAAATGTTGAGATCAGGAGCAACACTTCCTCTCCTTAAACGCTCCGCGCTGTCTTGGCGCCTCCCTCTCGTTGACAGCTGCGAGCTTGATTCCACTTAGAGGTCGAGAGCAGAAGAGTTGAGTTCTTTTGATCTTTGTGCCTCTGTTGCTTTATTTTTTTATTTTTTTATTTATGTTCTTTTATGGAAAGGTTGCACACGTTGTTAAGTAGGGACTGGGGTGGTAACAGGCTTATGTGGTTGTTGTAGGGCTTAGTGCTTTAAGTGGAAAGAGGCTTTCTAGCTTTATCGTGTTGTCCCTGCTAACTTTGTAGGAATGTGTTATGAGAAGCTAGTTTCTGCATGTTTTCAAGATATTGAACAGAATGGGCTTGGTGTTGGTGTAGTGGGTGAGGAGCTGGGCTAGCATGCTGTAGACAGAGAATCGGACAGTGTTTGAATCCTGTTTCGTGCTGTTGTACTCCTGAGCAAAGTCCACAACCCTGAGTTGTACGGCTGCTGTTCCTGCCATTGGTCTTTGTGTAAGTCGCTTTGGATAAAAGTGCCAGCTAAATAAATTAAAATAAATCAGTCAATCAATCAAGTGAGCCACTGAGAAGCCAGTATGTGGTTGTTTGGTTTCTTTTTGAGATGCGCTGTTTATCAGCTCAGTGATGTGGGTACAGAAGGCTAATCCTGCTGCTGGCTGTTGGGGTTAATGGCAGTGTGCTTCACCAAATCTCTCCCTGGAGAGACACCTTAAGACATGGGTCTTACTCTCCCTCCTTTCTCTTGTGCTCTTCCTCTTTCACCTAATTGTTCCCACTTTCTCTCTCTCTTTCATGTACACACACACACACACACACACACACACACACAAATATATTAAGTAGTAGTATGCATACAGTGTATCGTAATTGACACCACCCATATTGTGACGGTAAATTGTGTGTGTGTGTATGCTTGTCGTTTGCTAATGAATTCCTGCGCAGATGATGACTCATAAAGCCAAAGTGGTAGTACAAGTAACAGCATGTCAACACGCGGAAAAATTACTTTTATTTACGGCGGCCATGGCACTATGCCTGAGGTTCTCAACATGAGACACTCAATAAAGCAAACCTTACCCATGTGTGATTTCCTTCACATACTTTTTTAGCCTGACTATCACCAGACCTAGCTTAGTCTTTTACTGTAAGACTGAACATTGGTCTGAGGAGTCTGCTCTGTATTTTCTACTGCACAAGAGGCGTGATCAGAGGCATATAGTTCAAATGACTCTGTATGCATTTGGACTGATTCAACCAATCAGACCAACAATCCGGGTCTGCCAGATGGATAAGCCAGTTTGTGATTGGTCCCAGCAGATTTGTAATGGAAGCAGGATAGCAGGAAATGAGGAAGCTTCCAGCCTGAGCTGCAGGAGCGAAATCCAATTGCCGTCACATCGGGCTGTGTTTATCCAGTCTAATACTTTTTGGTAAAACACAGTATATATGTATGAAACTTTACATACCCAACGGTATTTTCCTGAATATAAGCACAGGAAACCATCCCAGGCGATTATAGGAGGGAGACAGAGCCAGGTATTTTGCACTTTACATAGAAGCAGGTGTTTTGCCCCCTTGCGCTGTGTAGATTTTCACCAGAGTAGGTGACATCTGTTTGGTGAGCTATGGCAAGACAGCTGTTACTGCTCCTGTCCGCCTTACCCACAATCCTCTTGTTCTCTGTGCCAATTTATCTTCATACAGGCTTCCTGATTGAAACATAAATTCTACAGCGCACACACTCTTACTCACGCAATCTCCTCAGACACAGAGGAATGTGTTCCTTTCAAAAGAGGATTTTGATCTACAAGACAGGAACTGCTCGAAACCTGGATGTGTTTGAAAAAAAGGGGAAGCATTTGTTCTGCGATTCTCAAGCAAGCAAAGAATGCTTGTTTTTGTCTGACAGAATGACAGATTTGACAAGGAGCTGTGCAGTCAGCATTCAGCTGGCGTTTTTTATTTTTTTCCCCTTTTGGAGAAATAAGAAAAACATCTTATCTTTTCTTCTCCTAAAAAAAAGATCACGGGTAGGAGCACATCTAACACGCTCTGTCGAAGGCTGCAGCCAAACCCTTTAATTGATGAAGTGAAGGGGAGCAATAGAAGTGCATTCATTAGCGACGCTGCAGTATTGATTGGATATTCATTTTAAGTGCCAAAAAAAGAGAGGAGGGGAAAAAAAGTGATTTAACGAGAAGTGTGCTTTCCTGGCATCGACTCAGCGAGCGAGCGAGCGAGCGAGTGGGGTGTGTTGGAACAGAGTGTATGCAACTCCCGTGGAAGAATGTGCCAGTGAACGGTCTAATCTCATAGAAACACTACATCTGCTGTTTACTGTGTCCATGGTGGAGATTTAGAAGCAACTTAATATAAAGGACAGATTCTAGGAGAAACATCAGTAAGTATCAGAGAGAGACAGAGAGAGAGAGAGTGATTAAGAGAAAGAGAGATAAAGAAAGAGAGGGATAGTGAGAGTGGGAGAGAAAGAGAGTGGAGAAGGATCGGATGAGAGATTGTGATGGGCCTGTTAGTTTCTCCTCCTCCTCATTTCTCTCCCTCTCCCTCTCTCTCTCTCTCTCTGTTCTCCTTTGAAATGTTCTATACTTATTTACTCTCATCAGCTTATCTGGTCCCCTCTGGAGAACCACCCTAATGAGTCTGTTCATCTCTGCGTCATGGGGGAAAGACTTTCCCCCCGTTCCCCTTTAATGGATGGCATAATACTGATCATAATGGCAGTGCCACCCTCTCCCTCCCCTACACCCCCCCCCCCTCCTCCTCTTCACCTCACCTACTCTCTTCCTCCTCTGCTGGGTAACAGAAGTCGGAGGAGGGCTTAATGAATTGGGATGTTTGTCAAAGCCTCCTTCCTTCCACGCTCCATTAGTTTTAATGCGGCTTTTGTGAAGTCCCTGCTTGCGTCAAGCTCAGCATCAGCGAACGTCAGAGGTGCGAAGGGGGGGCGACTATGTGAACGAACTACCTAGTCGATATGGGTCTCTTGGGTGGTGGGGGGCATGGGCAAGAACCATCTCATCCTCCATTCTAGTGGGTAATGAACGTAGTAATATGCATCTGCTGAGGTAGTAGTGGTTTTTATGAATGTGTGAAGCATCAACAACAACAAATGACATCATTACTTTAATCAGCAAGATCGACATTAACAAAATTACATTGTTTCTTTAATTGTCCAAATGAAAGTGTGTGCTTCTCAGTAGCACAAATCTCGCTGTTTAATGGACACATAGAACGAGAGAGGAGGGATCTTGCTAATGTATTACTGAGTGCAAACCTTGCTAAGAAATAGGAGGGTCGTATTACAGTTTTTTTCAATCGCTAACAAGCGTTTGTCCATTCAGTTGACACATTTTCAAAACTCTAAACACAGTTAGCACAGCATCGGTCTTTTGTGGCCATACCATTCACACATTTCACATTGTTTTCACACAGTATGCAGTCAATGAATACATTTTCACAATGCTTACATTTTCTCAACAGACAAACTATACCTCCCAACAAAATAATGGATCGTTTTTGTATTATTTTCGAATGTTAACACACAACATCCCACAATAGTTAACACAATATTCCAAACCTTAGATACAGTATAAGAACCTCTGTTTCTGCAATGTTATCAATTCAAAAGCAATATATCTCAGCTGATAATAAACAAACAATCGAATAATTGACACACAGATGATTTATGTTGGGTAAATTGGGCCAACCACAGCTGATTCCAGTCTATCTTAGACTCAGTGGCAGGGGTTATTGCTCTCTATTACATTGACACTTACACAGTGAAAAGAGGAGGTGATGTTTTTGGAAGCAGAAACTGAATAAGACAAATACCGTAATGTCTGGACGAGGAAGAGTAAGAGTAAGGGGCCCAGGGAGAAGAGCAGGCCCAGTGAGAGATGCAGTGAGAGGTGCAGGAGCACTGAGAGGAGCAGGTGCAGAGATTAGACACAGTAATATTGTGCTTTTTCTTTGTTCACCCCCTTTTTATCTGGGCTTTTTGCTGTTGTTTCTTGTTCAGAATGCTCTTTTGTATCATGGATATTTTGTTCACTGCAATGCTGTAAAACTTTTTCTGTTCTATCATAGTCTACTGTAAACAGTATTTATACTGCACCTCCTGTAGGCCTAGTGAACAGTAAAAAAAAAAAAAAAAAAGATTTGCTTTTTACTGGAATGCATTTGAATGCGAACATTACATCTGGACATACAGTTCCCAACCAAGAAATTTAGTGTAAAATGCTGGATTGCATGTTTTGCATGCAAATACCTGTAAAACTGAAACATAAAAGTCTATGCAGTTTTTGTAATGTGAACAGTAGCCAGTATTTTGAAACCTAGTGTACTCTGATTGACTGGATGTATCTTGTGAAGTGAAAACAAGCTTCATTCTTTGACAAAATAACTTAATTTTGAGTCAGGTTTCCAGTGTTTTGGTAAAGTTAGTGTGTGCAGAGAAATGATGAGTTAGTGTATATGTAACAAAATGTGTTGTAAGAACATGGGATGTGCTTTTGAGAGGAAAATGATCCATTCGGCCAATTGTGTTTTGCAGGTGAGAGGCTGTGTTTAGAGTTTTGAAAATGTGTCAAATGAATGGACAAACGCTTGTTAGCGATTGAAAAAAACTGTAATAGAGCCTCTACCGAGTGCTAACAGGAAGACAAGTGGTGTTTTAAATGGGGTCAGGGTGTAGTGGGGATTGTAGTTTGCAGTGTGCTAAATCCTCTCGTCAAACAGCCGTGTGAGAGGAAGGGTTTGAGTTAGTGAACGAGGCGAGTGACTCCGGCGGTTCTCACGCAGCCTTAGTCTGCTCGAAGTGATGGGAATCGGGCGCGCTCCGTTCTGTGAGTCATGACACAGCTGGGAAAAAAGACGGGTCGTTTTCAAATTAAGCGCTTTTACCACTGAACATTTCTCCAGCATGATGTATTCTGTGCCACATGGTCAGTCCTTAATGCTCCTTTTCAAGTGTTTTTTTTTTCTTAAAGGATTAAAATGATGGCCAGTTTGTCAATCCACAAGTAGACAAATGGGAGAGGGCATAGTTCAGCTCCATATTTACTATGGAGAAGGCCCATTTCAAGTGTCAAAATGTTCATGTTCAGAGTGTATTTTGTGTGAGTTTTGCATGTGTCTTATTGGATTCCCACGTGTATGGGCCATTCCACTAATAGGAGATACTGTACTATGCAGCTTATGGAGAGTCGTGTTCGTTTTGGCTCACTGTACACATTAGATAGCTGTAATTTCCCTTGGGTTAGGCCTGCCAGACGTACTCTTTGTAATTGCTTCGAATAAGATAGATATTCTGTCAGAAAGCCCTGTCAGGCATATGCTTTGTGAAGACATGTTCCGTGGGAGTGTGTCTGAAGCTGTCATACCTCGAGAGGTGGAAGCGTGTCTGTGTTCACGTTTTCCCGTTGTCCTTGACTGGATCTCACGTTCAGAGGGAACCCACATCCGACGGCTCATCCGACAGTCTTTGTGAAATTTGCTCCGACTGGATTTCTCAAGCCGGTGCATAAAATCCTCCCCGCAGACATCGCCGGCGCACTTCCTCACCAGTGACCCCTCGCCCCACTCCCCTCCTGGCGGCCGCGGCGGCCCGTGCCAGATCAGAGATGAGAGTGGCAAGCGGCGAGATGACAGGAAACACGCTCCCTAATGCCTTTTTCACACTGACTTTTGAAACCGTCAGCCTGCCTGGCCGCCTGCCACGGGACTCTAAGCGCACGCACACACACACACACACACACACACACTGCCCAACACACACACACACACACACACACACACACACACACACACACACACACACACACACACACACGCACGCACGCACACTGCCTAACACACACACACACACACACACACACACACACACACACATACACACACACACACACACACCTTCATGCTCCCTCCGTTGCACTTTTCAGCCTCATCTCTCCTCCTCCGCGCGCTCAGCCTTGTGTCTTATCAGGTGTCAGCCAGTCTCTTGCCGGTTTGTTTACAGGATGGGTGCCAGCAAATTACCAGCAATCACTATTTAACTTCAGTCTGTTTTCTGATGGGCCGTCAATACAGCTTTGGAAATGAAAGCAGAGGTATGACTGCAGACTTAGACAAAGGCGCGACGGCTCCAGTGCCTCCTTCACTGTGTGACACGCTGTTATTATGACCGGAGAGCAAGTGCACTTAAATGGAGGCAAGTATATTACTGAATGAAATAGAAATTTCAAGGTTTTTATGTGGTTATGAGAGAAGAAAATAGGGAAAGAGGTTTTCTTTTGTTAGTTGTGATTACAGCAACTCCGTCTCATTCAACTAAATCCCCTTTTTGCTTTGAAAAGGTATACTGCTGGTGAGAAGGCCTTTAATTTCATATCAGTCATATTGTTGTCCTGAAAAGTATTCCCTGCATTGATTTTCCTGTAAACAAATGACATATACAGAATCCTAAATTACAACCGCAGAGCATTTTAAGGCGTGTAATTGGTTATTTTGTTGGAGTGCTCTTGCTGAATGTTCTACAAACTGCAAAAATGGTAGCTCAGTTTTGAGTGACAGCAAACTTAGAGAGGAGGAAAGGAGGTCTCATCTTTAAAAAGCAACCTTAAGCCTGGCGAATCGGTATAAGTGTAGCTACACACACTCCAAATGACCTGGTGTATTTTGGTGCGTAACTTTCTGGTATCCTAGTTTTGTCATTGGTGCCAAGTTTTATTCTTAGGGTGTATAATTCTAGAACATCTGTTTAAGTGAGCAAATGTCTACTTGGCATGGCTTAGGCCCAGTTCTCAACTCTCTGTAAGTGGCCTGATCTTGAGCATTTGAAATAATACCATCTGTTAAAATTGCGGTCCATATCTGAATCTGGGTTATTGGCAGCTCTTGGCTTGAAATAGATATTGAGACTGAGACTGGATGCAGAACATTTGGCAACACATATGGTTGGGCTAGAAGCCAGTTTTGTTAACTGAAACAATGCCACCTGAAATTTCAAAGTGAACATTTAACTAGGATGTAGTCAAGCCAACTATTTTCTCCATAAAGTACCAGTGTGTTCCACTGTACAGTACAGTAACTGCCCAGCAATATGCCATTAAATGACACTCAGAGCTACACAAAACTAACAGTATCTGAGTTGGTATGAGAACATACAGTGTTTAAAGCATTTGTCTCAGGACATGGTCTACTCTGTGGGAAATCTGAAATACAGTGACCTAAATGGACTTAGGTAGTTAAATACCCAAAGGGTTGTGCAGACTTTTCAGGTTGTGAGAAATTGGTTGCAGGGACAGGGATTTTTTTGACATTTTTAAGAATGTGGCAGCACTCAATTTTTCACTTAGGTTCCATTCCCTGATAATCTGTGATTGTTATCACAACTGATTTTTTTTTATATTGTCACACATTGTCATTTTCTTGTTTTGTTTATTTTTCATTTCACTCCTACAGATGTTGTCTACCTGCAAGGGCTTCAGCATTTGCTTTGTTATTCCCCACTGAATATAGTCCTCCTCATCTCGACTGCTGAGATGTTGATGAAATGCCTTGTTGTCATGCAGCTGAACCTTACCCATCTAGTCTTTCTTACTTCCGACAACCTTTACAGGAGAAAAACAACCCTTCAGAACTTCTCACAAAGTGCACATAGCCTACCTCTTTTCATCTCTAAAGCATATCAAAAGCAGTCATTAATAAACCTGCGTTAAGTGAAGAGGTCTCTTAAGCAAAATATCTCAGCGTGGGAAGAGGTGGAAGGCTTTGATCCTCGGTTTATTATCAAGCATATTGAATAGCAGACAGAAGCGCGAACACCAAGCATTTGATGAAAACATCCAGCCATTCGGTACATGTAGAGCACACCGAAGTTTCCGCCATCTTTCAGCTTTTAATGACTCGTGCCAGACAATCTTGCAGATGCATCACACAACAGTAGGGGTATTATATCATCAGAGGCATTGTGGTGCTCACACAGACTATAGCATTAGCATTTTTGTGCTAAGTACTTCCTAAATAGGACTCAGAGGGAACACTGTGCCTCAGGAATCCAAATGACACGTCAAGGACCCTCACTCAAATGCCAGTGCCAGAGAATGAAAATCGGAGGCTATATTGTTTATCCCTCCCATAACCCTTCCTTGAGATCTTTATAAGATTGGTCATATACGATAAACCTAAATCACACAGGGGTTGGGTTTAGGGTGTGTGTGTGTGTGTGTTGGGATGGTGGGGGGGGGGGGGGGGGGGGGCGATGTTTAATTCATGAGCTCCCCCATCATAAATCTGCTTGCCATTACGGTTGGTACCTGGCATGTCTTCCCTATGTAAATGAAGTCTCCTCGGCGGAGGGACCGCATCAGCTGTAATCTGCATCTGATTTATGTGGTGGCAGAGCTCCTGTGTTTTCTCCAGCAGAGTTTAACTGTCCCTCAGCTTGCAACCCCCCCCCCCCCCCCCCCTCCACACACACGCACACACACACACCCCTCCACCTCCCTCCACCTCTTGCCTCATCTCGTCGGCCGAGGTCAACCAGGATGGAGAAATATGGCCGGCACAGTGATTGGCAGTGTGGACTGAGAGAAATAATTGACAGCTTCTGTCCGACCATGCAGAGTGCTGTGTCACTCACAAGCACACACACACACGCACACACACACACACACACACACGCACACGCACACGCACACACACACACACGCACACACACACACACGCACACACACACACACAGCATTAACACTGGCATACACCAAGAATGTGTATTTCCACACACACACACACACACACACACACATGCTCACACATGCTCACACAGATATGCAGGCACACACACAAAAAAAAACATTTTTAGATGCACACATTTGCATAATTTTACCCTTTGGCCACCCTTGCTATGATACGGAATTGAAAAGAATGCCTTTCTTGTCTTTCTCTCAGATGTATTTCTGTATTCAAAAATCAGAATAAAAAGAGGAAATCCAATTTAACCACACAGACAGATTTAGGTGATTGCTAGATTTGTTTCACCACTGCACTTTGAAGGAGGCACAATTCAAAAATATTTGCCACCACATTTATGGACAAACCTCCGGTATAAAGGGTACGCTCCACAATCCATCCTCAAAAGCTGTAGCCACATTTCTCAGAACGTGACACGGGATAATCCATCGTCATCAGATCTCGCAATGCAATCTGCTGTAATGTCCCACACCAACCACCACTGAACAATCCACGGATACACTTCCCTTCATGTAACTGACAAATAGCCACGAGAGGAATTTTCCATTATCTGTCTGTGTCGTTACTGGACAGTGTGAGATAGCTTCACAGGCCATTGAGGGTGTATATGCCTATATGTGGCCCTAGATGAATAAGCTCCCTCCACTTTGCACTAAGTATTGGTTTTAGCAGTCCATGCCTGCCTGCACTCAGGGAGGGAAAATGAAAAGGAGAAAGGGCACGGAGGACGTAATTATTCCTCCTCATTTTCACAAGCGTTTCATCCCTCTCTCTTTTTAGACGTCTCTACAGCCCCAGGAGACAGACCTGAATAGCTTCATTAGGGGGACATTTCTGTAATGATAGAAATCACCATATATTTATATACATATATTCTCTATATGTGTGTTTTTTTTCTCAAATATTACACCTGGGTCGTGAATAAAGTTATGGTAATGGGTTAGAAGAGGTATGGGGAGGGTTTTGGATATGATTTGACTACTGATTACACTAAAGCATGTGGATAGTTCATTACCGGTATGTAAGGGATAACGGCCGACGAGGTGACCGGTTCGATGGAAATAATGGCTAGGTGGAGGTCTAGAACTCCGGCGACGTGCGAAGCACGGAGACGGAGTTACCTCCGCCGTGCCATTATTTCCATCGAACCGGTCGACCTCGAAGGCCGTTATCCCGCTTATCTCCCGTTTGTATTCATAACCTGTATATTTAGAACATAGTTTTATTCCACCGTTGCGTCCGTTAACATCGCTAAAACTGTCTTGACTGTGGAACTACTTTCCGCCACATATCAACTTTCTACTTGCAGGACAAAACTGCCGTTACTAGTTCTAAATGGATAGTTGCTATGGCCAAAAGCCAGTCGTTAGTTCTAAATGGCTGGTTGCTACGGCCAAAAGCCAGTCGTTAGTTCTATCTCTGCCGTTGTCAAGCGGGCATTTCCCAGGATTCCGATTAACTTTAACTTTGAAAGATCGCTACTTTTATAGCCTACATGGCATCCAACTAGCTACAATCCACCTCCGTCATATGCTACAATGTTACTATGGTTCTGCACGTCTATATTTCAGCTTGGATGCAACGTGACAGTTCATTTAAACTTCGCAACGAGTTTGGCGAATTAATATTCAAGTGTGATACGGGAACTACTTCACAGGTAGCAGGTTATACGAAGTTAATGGCCACCCCATCAGCCAATCAGAGAAGAGAATTCCATTGTTGAGGGAGATAAACACACAATATAGTACAACCTGTCTGTGAAGATAACGCGCATATTAACCACTCATTCTTGTTCCTGCAGTGTCTGGACTGGTTAAAAACATGTGCTGCCTTCCAGGGCCAATTAGACAATGAGACCGGCGTCAACAAATATGGAAAGTTGTTGCATTGTCTTATTTTCTCCAGTGTGGTAAATCCTCCAATATCTTCTACTGTCCATCTCCAACCGCGAAGGTTTGGAGTACATTTAATTATGTAGTCAAATGGAAGTCTAGGTAATTAGGGAATTCTCATGACTGGCTCTTAAGTCTGCTGAAATGCTATGGACGCCAAACATAACGTGCCGGATGTCTGGCAATGTACAGGGACTGGGAGACAATGAGTGTGAATAGCCTGTCTTTACAAAGCCATCAAACCCTCACAGACATCTGCTCTTATGCATTTTTGCCTCTTCAGAAATAAAGGTTCCCGTCTGTTTCATTGTTTAACCATAGTCAACAAGGCACCAATTTATTGGACTGCACATGTCATTATCTGGCCATCCACAGAAGAGGGAATTTAGCACATTTCACTAGAGCGATTTTACTGTAGGCATTTTTCAACAGTGGATGCTTGATTGCTTGGCTCCGCCGCCGCCGCCTCATTTTGTCTGCTGTATGTGTGTGTGTGTGTGTGTGTGTGTGTGTGTGTGCTCTGGACTCTCTCTGTTGGTTTTCCACGACTAAGCACCATGGATGCTCTTGGGGTTCCAAACATATTCAGACGGTGTAGTCTGAACCATGTAGTTGGATGTTATTTTTCTAATGATTTTGGGGGTGTCACTAGACTAGAAAGTATCGCCACAGTCATTATAGTGTTTTCTGTGTCTTGACAACCACCACGCCCCCCCCCCCCCCACCCCCTTTCTTCTCCATCTGTGGGAGTCTAGTGGGATAAAAAAAAAAGAGACAAAAGGTGTGATTTGAGAGATGCCATAATGTCTGTGACTGTGAAAAGGGCACACTAAGGTTGGTGGGTGGTGCACAGTGTGGGTGCAGGGTGTTGGAAATGTGTGACTCTAGTAAAGCGCACACACCCAACAACGAAACCTCTCTTTCAACTCTCACCCTTACCATTGACCTGAGTCTGACACATCATAGAAAGGACTAAGCCATGAAAATATGGAATGGAAATGGTAACTCTGATGAAGATAATATTGTTAACAAGACTAATATACACTATACCAGTACGACCACCAGCACCATAGGCAATGGTCATTTGAGGAAACAAAAAAGTCTGTTTTTGGTGCCTGAGGACATACTGTACAGTGACCTCATGGGGAGATGAGGTGATAGACGGAGTGAGACTCATTCAGAGGGACAGCCAGAGGATCATTACAAGGCCTAAGAGATGGCTGGAGTCAAGCACAGGCTAGTCTCACCCACCCATTATGCCACAAATGACTCAGATTTTTGGAAAAAGGGAGGCATCCCTGAAAACAAAGCCCATTGTTCCACAAGGCTCCATGGGTCCTCTATAATTCCATTGATCATGGGAGGATGAAATTTTAACCCCAAACCAAACAAAGGCTATCATTTGGTTCATTTGAAGTTTGTAATGAAATACCACAGCCATTACAGTGTTAAGTATTGCATGAAGGCTGTCTCCACTACTGCTCTTTGGGAGGCTGCCAGTTCAAGGACCTTGAAATAACATTTTGGCCTATTGCTAAATTAATCATCGGCATCTGTTTCTTGTATAGCTTTTTTATTAATCCCGTACTCCTGCGCTAATGTTTTATGGTCCTCCTGAATAGTAGAAGTAGCCTATGAAGCATTAGGGTCCAGAACATAAGAGTGAAACAAAAGGGCCACTGCCAGAAGTCACAGCCAAACCATGCATGCTGTGTACTGACAGGGACACATATTCCTAGCTTCTGTCTTGATTATCTGAAAGTCCACAAGGTCAGAAGGCTGCACAATTCCTGGCACATTTGTACCTCCTCGTATGCTTCTACAAGCTGTTCTCAGCATTTACCATATGAACCACACCGCATGAAGCCCAGCCCTTTCACTCACACAAGAAAGTTCTCAGCTCTTTTTGCTTTTCTTCTAACAGTTACAGTATACATGATCAGCCTCGGAGATTGTGAACCTTGAAGAGAGACTCAAATGAATGAGTGAAGTCTGGGCAACGCTGGCTTCAGGAACACAACCTAAGCTTCTATATATACTGTATATGTCGAGAAATGGTTCATGAAAGGTCTGCATTTATCAGGCTGCTCTGTTTAGCCTGTGAGTCCCTGGGACGGGTTAAGCTAGGCTATCACACACCATCATCGCTCACTGCGGCCCGCGTGTCTATACGGAATGGGAGCTCAGTCGGCCACGAGGGGCCATAATAATCTCTGACCTGCTTAAGGAACAAAGGGTCCGCGTGGGAAGGGTGGAGGAAGCGAAAAGAGGAATAAGGAGAGGGCAGAGGAATAGATCGAGAGCGTAAATTAGGTCACCAGTGCCAGTAACCTGCAGCTCAGTGTTAATGCCACCCCCAAAGCCCTTCACCACTTCTCCTGAAGCTCTCGCGCCGCGCTGTCGCTCGCTACCTGTGACGAATGGCTGAGAGGAGCCCAGTGAGCTGTCCTGTTTCTGTTTGTGGCCACGCTCCGAGGCCCCAGTTGTGCTCGTCGTCAGTCGGGCCGACCGCAGAGAAATCAATCCTGAAAACCACCCATAGGACAGACAAGGCTAAGAACGAAGGGAAAGGAAGTGTAGGCATTTTTCTCGTTCTTATTGTTTCGAAAATGAGCACCTTGTCTGTTGTCATTGTCTCACTGGCGCTGTTGAGGAGCGGACAGAACGTTCTTGGGAAGATTTATGAAGAGCTTTGTGGCTGCTGCCTAGCAGCAATTGCAGAGGACAGTGGCGTATTAAAACTGTCTGAGATTTATACTTGAAAGGTATATGATGGGCAAGTTCATTCGCACCAAATTTCATATGAAATCTTTGCATGCCTGAACAAACAGATCAGAAACTTTCTGTTGAGCTTTGATGACACCATCAGACAAGCGTAGGAATCCAACATTTTGTTAAATGAAATTTTAAGTGCTGTCTGCTGTTTCCCTGCAGGCATAAAACCATTATTAATTTGCCATAATTGTGGTGTCCTAGGGAATATGTGGTTAAGGCTCTGAAAATAAGATATATGCAGCTGACACTGCTCTAATAACAGGCCATTCAGTACCCCCCTGGTTTTACTATTCTCTGAAAAAAAGTGTATTGACAGTAATTTGCAAGGATTATGGAAAGTTCAATAAAACAATCAAAAGACTACAAATCAATATGGAGGTCACACTGGTTGAGCAGGCTTTGTGATGCAGAGTAGCGCTAGCTCCCTTGAATCAAATTGTAGCGTCTAGTGTCAAGGTCAGACAATCGATTTTTGCTGGAAGCAAAGACTAAAGTAATATGTGACCCTGTAAAGCGGAACCAGTCGTTTCGGTAAAATGCATTAAATTAAGTTATTGTGCTCACGTGAACGGCCATAAACTAAGCTTTCCAACGATATGTATATCGAGGGTATTACACAAACTATCGCTAAGATAACCACATCCAAAGTTGACATGGTTCTCCTGTCACAATATGCCAGAGGAGGAGAAATCACCTTTTTAAGCGGCGCGTGCACAACGGGAATAACAGCAAATGTGTTGAATCTTCGCCGGGTTTAACACTCAAAACGTATGTTTTTCCGTGAAATGCGTTCACGATATGAAACTGTAGACTGTATACAGTCGAATTATGCGAAGACGTGAAATTCAACATTTTAACCCGGAAGTTTGTTATTATTGATTTTCTCAAAATAACGTTGTGCGCAAAACGACTGATTTCGCTTTGAATGGTCACATATATGCATTTGCAGGATTATTATTGCATCTGCTAAGTAAAATAGATTAATTAGTAAGTAAATACGCCTGTTATTGTATCTTATGTCAACAGCTATTTCTGAGCACCACCAGGAAGACTCATTTTGTGATGCAATTTCTTTAGATTTCTTAGCACATTCAAATCATTTGGATCCTTTTTTCACAGCATTCATTTTATGTCAGAGAGTTCAGGCCACCAAGAAATCTTTGACATAATGGATTATGATCTCCCCTCCAGAGATATACTTTCATCGTTACCCTCACCTGTAGGCCTACTGATGTTTCATTTAGGCGATAAACCCTCCATCAGACCATAAACATCCTATCCAGCTGCTCACAGCCAGGCACGTGAAGGCCACCTCTATCCATAAATTATAGTATCGTGGGGAATGCATAGGGCACCACTGATAATGACAAATCCATACAGCTGTGTACTCTGTTTGCCAGCAAGCAAGCCTCCCGGTTTTATTAATGGGGTGAATAAATAACCGAGGTATTTGCATGGTAATTAGCGCTAATGAGCTTTTTAGCATGATGATTAACTCTGGGTTGAGCAGCTGGGAATACCCTCGTGGCATCGGTAGGCTAAGACCTTCCAGCTGCTGTGCCTGGGGGCGTGCTTCGCCTCGCACCTGACGGGCCTTGCCCTTTTGCCTCGCCCTGCGCACTCAAGACGCTAATGAAATTTGGGATTTTGTCCCTTGGCATCAGCGGCGCACGCTAGTTACACATGCTAACCATGCATGTTAGCCCACGTGCGCTAGCCTCGCTCGCACGCGCCACAGTAGCCACAGTGAGTTAGTCACAGCCACTGGCTCCTGGCTGTCGCTGTCACATGCTGTGTTGAGACCAGTTTGGCCCGTCCACTGTCTGTCGGCCTGCTACCGTTCAGCGGTGGGTACCCAGGCGGAGACGAGTTTGGCTAGAAGGTGGCCAATTTGTTAGGTCATGCCACAGTATTCCGGGGGCTGTGCTGTGCTATCAACTGGATGTTTCTGCAAGGTTGGTCCACATAATTGGGCAACACTTATTCATCTTTGCATCCCTATTCCAACTCTCAGGTGTTTAGAGGGATTTCTGTTTGGTTTATTTATATGTTGCTGGATTGTACTGCTTGAGCTTGACAAGGGTGGGTTAACACTACATGATCAATTATGTTATGTTTCCATGCTGTGGACTGTTCAGATGAGTTAGAGACATATTGCAAGAGTGAAATTTGTTAGTCCAGTCAAGCTTGCTGTATAATGAAAGTCATTAGTAGACTCTGTAATTGTTTTTGGATTTCAAACGGTGGTAGAGGTTGCGTTTTAACTGTAGCCACCCTTAGACAGGACTTCCAGTTGGTTGAACAACCAGAAAGCATGAATTCTGCCCTGCTACCTCATCACAATACACAATCATTAGTGTGGTGACAGGAGCAAGGAGGTTTTGTTTAAACACATTAACATTTTGACTCCTGGCCCAGAGATTGCTAGATGGTAATCATGTCAGTGTACAACCCTGCTTCCTTGCCTAATGATGAATTAGAAATGTTAAATCAAGCATTACAAATGATGGTTCACCGCGCTTGTCACCACTTGATAGAAATTATATGCGCTGTATGATTCTGCTTGTGCCAAGAGCATGGAATTTCTGCCCACCAGTATTCTTTTGTAATTTCTGAAGATTTATTTGCCTCCACATGGAAACGAGAAGATCATTCCTATATGATTATACAAGACCCATGACTCCTCTTTCAGTGATAGGCTACAGAGAGAAAATGCAACTTCTAAGGTAACCAAGTAACGCCTTCCTATATACCTCTGAAGTTCGCCTTCAAAAAGGATCCAAAGCTGCCATCTTTGTCCATATAAGGAGATCCGGGAGTTAATTGAAGCTAACTGCCTATGGCAAGATGCATTGTAAGTTAGCTTTGGGGTAAAGCAAAGATCAAAATGTGGCGCCTTCACCTACGGAAGATCACAGTACCCACTAGACGACAGTGGCCAAAACTGTGTAGCGAAAAACGTCTGCATTTCCAATGTCATCATCCCCGCGAGAGTTTAACAGGTGGGATAATTGAAAATCCCCTTGTTATTTTCCCATAGAATAAAATCTCAAGATACCGGATCTCCTTATTTGGGCAAAGGCAGCTTTTTTGTAGGCGAACTTCAGAGGTCTATAAGTGAGTGAATGTTGTCAGTGTTGTGCAGAATACTGTTCATTGCAGATAGAAAACATTGTCTGTGTCAGGCTTTATCTGAAAGACATGGCCAATAGCAGACTCCTTTAGTCCTCTGCAAATAAGTGGAGGTGTTAATCTCCTTCGTGGTACTTATTGATCAGACATGCTCTTCATAAAAAACAGATCTGTACTCCTAATGGTAAACCAATCGATTCGTTGCCAGGATTTCTAAGAAGGAATCGCTGGTGAGGCCAATACAGTAATCTCTGTCATGTTCAGAGGCCATTCATTACACGCCAGCCTCTTTTCGCTCAGCAGTGGTTAAATGTGCCATACTTTCTTTTTTTTTTTTCCCCGAGAGGGTTGAATAAACCGCAGATGTGGAAATCAGAACCACCTGCGACAACATGTGGAGCCGTGCTGTGTCCAGCAGCACATCGACAGCACAGTCAATGTCATGCCAGCCGAGGATGTGTGAAAAGCCTCTTAGGCTCTGGCGCCTGGTCGGCACACAGATGTTTAAGGCCAGTGCCAGACAGTGCTGAATGTAACCTAAATGCTTCCCATTCTCTCAGCCCATTCAGCTCCATATAATGGTCCAAATAGGCCACGGTGGACAAGCAATTTCCATTTGGACCTTGAGACGCCGTTTCATTCAAATGTGAAATGTCAAACAACTCAATTACAAAGTTCTGTAATGAAAGGGGCCATTACTGCAATGAAGTAGGAGCACTGCGGACTTGCAGCTTACATCAGCCGAGGAGTTTTTTTTTTTTTTTTTTTTAACGTAAGTCGCTCGCATTTTAGCTCCGCCTCAAGCTTCGGCGCTCTTGGAGAGATAATTCCGCCGGATTCACCCTTTCATTTTATCCAGCGAAGGGAGTCCTTTCCCGTCGCAGATTTAATGACCATCTGTCTGTCTGTCTGTCTGTCTGCTTGTCACGCAGTATTCGTCCTCCCCTTATGCCTATATCCATCGCTCCGGTACACACATCTTCTTCAGTGGGGTGGCGAGGCGTCCCAAGTGGCAGCTGTTAGCTCCAGCCAGCTGTTGCGAGCTTTGCCATCCGGCTCCAGAACAACCTGCCTGGGCTTACTTAAAGCAGCTTTTGGCGGCTCGCTGGTCTCCGGTGCGTGCTTCATCACGTCCGCTGGCACGTGGATGGGCGAACAGGAGCGGGGAGACTGGGTCGCCTCGGTTCCCCTCATCTCTCACGGAGCACGTTCTGCGGCGCCTGCCCTTCTGTCCAGCCTGGCACGGTCCTCTAGCAGGTGTTCTGTGTGGGTTCTCAAAAGAGGGAGCAGGTGCATGTGTGGGTTCTCAAAAGAGGGGAGCGTGCGCCAGGCATCTGAACATTCATTAAAAACACCCTCAACTACATGCGCCGTCCCCACCCATGAAACGATGCAAAGAGAGATGGAAACCATAGGAGAGACAGACAATCAAGTGGGAGGGAGGAGAGAGAGAGAGAGAGAGAGAGAGAGAGAGAGAGAGAGAGAGAGAGAGAGAGAGAGAGAGAAAACAACCAGGTTTGTCATCAACTTTTTCAGTCATTAGATAACTCCCATCTGTCTCTTTCGTTTTTTTTTCTCCTCAAACTCCCAGTCTGCTGGAAATGGCACTATTAGAGCTCGGAATCCAAGGCAATTTGGGCAAGTAGGGGGTGCACATGGCTGATGTGAAAGGATGGCCCGTGAGACAGATAGACGGGATAAACTGTTTGATTAGATATCTGATCTATTCACTCATTACTTCTGCCGGGATTCTGCTCCCTAATGAGATAAGGGTAATGAATATGTATTGCACAGCCTGCGTTGCGATTAATCTAAATGCTCCAGGATGTTCGGCATTAATTTTGATAACCCCTGTTCCCCTCCCTCGTTCCCTCCCGCCTCTCCGCCGCTGCGAAAAAAGAACATCGGTGAAATGCTTTGAGAGCGTTTCCGACGGAGAACCACACCTGTTGTTTTTGTTTGCTGCCTGGTGACATCACAGGGATGCGGCTCCTAACAAATTTCTAAGGATCCCCCTTGTGGATTCCATGAATAATAAAATATAGGCATGAATTAGCAATGATGCGTGTGCTGCTCAGGCAGCACTGCTTGGGTAGGCAGTTTGGGGGAAAAATGAGAAGATTAAACGACTCTGGAGCAAAATTTGAGCTTTAATTGGAACCAGGAAGTCCAGAAACCCCATTAAAATGTGTGAAACAATGGGAGCACGTGAGCATAAAAAATTGTTTTTATTTCTTCTCTGCTTCTATTCCGGATAAAATAATATAGCAGCTATTTTAGAAGACACCACTTGCAGAGAATCGTAGAAATGTATGTGGTAGACTGAATTTTATTGGTTGCTATACTTTTCAATAACTGAATAAAAAAATGTATTCAAATTTGGGAAACATGCAACACCTAACAGACTATGCGCACAAATCCTCTATGTGCACTATATAGTGAAGGCATTCTACGGCAGTTTCATAACCTCACAGATGTCCTCTTTGCATCACACCTGGATGTTATTAATATTAAGCGGCAAAACATGCACTCTAAGACTCCATTACAGACACACATTACTGTCTTCCATGCCAGTGTAACAGTAAGCCAGCGAGCTCTGGTCATGGCTACGTCTCCAAGGTGATTTATTAAAGGTAATGGAGTCAAGTGATGTCTGCTGGGAGGCGGGGATGGGACCATAGATGAATGTTCTGAGGCAGTGTCATCAGTGACTGCAAGAGGCCCCTGATGGTACTATAGGTCAATGCTTGTGATTGTGAGGGGAATACAATGTTCTTATTGGATGGTTCACCTGCTTGGATCGGGTGGAGGTCTTGATGATTGTTTACCTTTGAGAGCAGTGTGAATGATGGTGATGGTTGTATACGTCCATAATAATGGCTTGTCCAAGGTCAGAGCAATCAGGAGACTCTCAGTAGCCATTTCATGTCACTACGTTGCCTCGTGAAATGTCAACCCATGTCAAGTTAATACCCTGTAGAGTCTTAAATCTCTCTCCATTTAAATGGAATGAGCTGACATTGTATTTACCATAGTGTGTCCTGATGCCATTCTTCCCATCAGGCGTAGCTTATCCTGTAATGGTTTGCATTTACTATGAGTGGAGATCTTTTCTGCCGCTCGACCTACATTATTCCCCGGTGGTGTGACTGTCGAACACAGCATATGGTGCTTTGACAGGCATTTCGCTATGCTCGCGAATCACCAACAGCCCTGTAGAGAGAGAGAGAGAGAGAGAGAGAGAGAGAGAGAGAGAGAGAGAGAGAGAGAGAGAGAGAGAGAGAGAGAGAGAGAGAGAGAGAGAGAGAGAGAGAGAAAGAAAGAGTGAGGGTGTATGAGCAAGGCTTCTCTGTTTCGACGTGTTTGCCTAATTAAGCAGGCCTGGATCTCAAGACAGTTTAATAAGGAGAGGAAGAGGGACAAGCTTGTCTTTTCAAGCGTCCAAGTGCCAGGCGAGATAGCTGGCATAAGAGTGGCAATTAGCCGCCCCTGCCACCCACGGTTCCTCCCCTCCATGCCATGGCACCTCCGCAGCACTAAAGCTGCCTGGCAGAGGGCTTTTTTGTGTTTCTGAAGACATCTCCCTCAGCTACCCCCCTCTCCAACCCTTCAACTGCCCTCGCCCGCACCCCCACCAATCCCCTAACACCCCCTCTCTCTCCTTGTGCCATGGTAATTAAAGATTAGTCAAACAAATTCAGTGTGCCATCGAAAGCACACTTTTGAGTCAAAAACTAATTTGCATTTCAAGAACATAGCCGTTACTTAGTGGCAATCCGGTAGGACACAAAACAAATACTGATTTTGGGAAACCGGTAAAGAAACCAGAAGGCGAAGAGAAGTTAGACAAAGAATGTGTGTGAACTTCACGAGTGAACTCAAACAGTGCAAAGTCAAAGTATGGCAAAGTAGTCTTTTTTTCCTGATTTCAGTTGCAAGCAATAAGCAAAAAAAGGAAAAACAAAATAGAGAATTTCTCTCTCAATTTTCTGGTATGCTTAAGTGTTGTGGTGTTGTTCTATGAACGACCCTGATGAGAGGTGATTGTTAAACCAGACTAGTTTTTATTTTTTTACTTGACTTGAACCAATTTCATGGCTGGTCTCCTCGCCTCTTGGACACGACAGGCCAATTCTTCCCTAACAAGAAGGGCTCTGGCCCTGTCGTGGCAGACACATGCACGCTGGGGAATCCGTGTGCTCTGTCACCGTTTTAATGGGTCAAGAGCAAATTAAAATGCATTAAGCGGCTGCATAATTGCTAATTCAAGTTAATAAAGATTTAAATATTCATAAGTGTCCTTGCAAGTTGGTATTTCTTTCCGATGAGGGACACGGGTGAGAAATGTCTCCCTCTCTGATCCGATGACCCCTGTGAGAAAGAAGAAGGCTGGCCTTCAATGTCCATCTGTCTCACCCTGGACTGAAGGGGAAAAAAAGCAAAAGCATCACATTTTGTTTCCAAAGTGTAGTGGTTTGGAGAGGTACCAGATGGTTCACATATGTGTGATAAAGGCATATTGACTGTGGTCAAGCAAGCGTTACTTGAGAGAGGGGATATCATCGTTCACTACTGGACATTTAGGAGATCACTGTGTTCACAAGCCAGTAAAATGAGTGTTTGCTTGTGTCTCTGCATTAAAGCTGTTACTGATATTCCCCATTCCCCAAATGCTTCAGGCATGGTTGCTATAAACATTTTGAAATTAGATGCTAGCAATATAGAAATAATTTATTCCTGTGAGTTTTCAGTGAATGCTAAAATATATGAAACTCTGTTGGGGCTCCTTTGATTTGATATAGTAAACATTTAAATGTCACCAGACAGGAACAAATGAATAAAGGCAGTTATCTTGATGGAAAATCACACCTCCGACAGTGATGAATGTGCTTTCACTGAAAATGGCGGCCTACAGTTAGATAATTAACAGCTGTTGTCTCAAGTAGCAGCATATTTTAATCATGTTCATTTCTTTATTCCTGAGGGTTACAGTGTTCCTGTCTCTGTGGTTAAATCTCTTCTTTTAGCCTCTACCTAATTTAATTAATGAGGAGCCAAATTTGCCATCTTGGAAATCAGACATATCTCTCGTGTTTCTGTAATGCCTCAGTGTCACATGTTAGCAACTGGGCAGAGATCGCTAAGGAGGCCACTAACCAACTGAAACGCAGACTTTTATATCCCACTCTTAAATTTCCAAATGAGAACATAAACTCTCTCATTAAGTCTATGCCAGCACGAGGATGATTTTTTTTAACTGTAATATACGGGAATATAAAAATGTTTTCTTGCATGTAATTAAATCCTGGAGGAGTGTTATCCAGTGGGTGTTCTGATGCGTATTTCTGGCAAGGCCTCGATATTCCAATCCTTACCCAAAAAGATTCGCTCAAAGTTGAGAGGGAAAGGAGGAAGAAAAGAGCGTCTGTGAGTGCTTGAATGTATTAGCATGTGTTTACTCTGGGGCTGGCAGAGATAGAGAGAATGAGACAGTTGTTGTGTTCCTATAAACTAATGCAGACTCATACTTAGGTGTGGACATGGAACGTTGTCCATTCACGCCTCGTCTAATGAGCTCCCCACAAGTGCTTTCCTCGGCTGTCATTTGGAAGGATAACGCAGGGATTATAGATCTTGCTATTGTTTCCTATTAAATTAGGCTTTTGGAGGAGATGCCAGTCACTCTTAGAAACTAATTGGGGAATATCTTTGCCAGGCGAACAAGGGACTTTGTCTAGTTATTTGGACGACCGGGGGCTCAGTCGCAAAAAGTGCCACTCGGCCCCAGCCCTCGCGTTCACCCCTCCCTCTGCGGCAAGTTTTTTATCACGGTGGTGCACACATATTGTAGTTCTCTCTGGGCATCCATTTTGTGTATTGGCGGGGGCCTCTCTAAATAGCTGGTGGTGTGGGCAGTGGGGAATAGAGTAAACTCAAACATGAAGGTAAATTATCTGCAGTGGGACACAGGGGTAGCGTTCTGTTTCCTCCCGTAATACCTTGCCCAAGCACTGAACTCTTCCCATTGCAGAGAGCCAAAATGCCTGGGGGACTTTTGGGGTGATGCCCAAGACTTTTTTTTTTCTTTTTTTTTGCTGTGCTGATTCATCAGCTTTTGAATGTAAGAGATCTGTTGGTCTGGAACTTTTTGAGGAGTCACTGTAACGGCCCCTCTATCCAAGTATTTCAATGTTGTTTGAGTCTCACAGACTCTCTCTCTCTCTCTCTCTCTCTCTCTCTCTCTCTCTCTGTCTCTGTCTCTGTCTCTCTCTCTCTCTGCATGCATCTCCCTTGCATATCCTCATTTCTCCTTCAGCCAGAAGTGTTTGTAGAAAAACATGACCAGGGCTATTTCCAGTCAGGTCACACAGTGCACTAACAACTGTTGACATTTTATCTACCACCATTTTTCATTTTAAATGTCCTTCATGTTTTCTCAATTTTATTTTCATTTCATTTTATTTCATTTTTTTTGTTTTGTTTTTGTTTTTGCCAGAGCTAATCCGCAACATGATCATCATAATGATTCCATTTACTTGCAAAGCGGATGAATGGATGCCAGTGTTTTCCCTCATCCTAATTGAGTAATGCTGTGACTATGGGTAGCATGATAAGGTAATGATCTGTGCTGTATCCTGCCATTTATCCAATAAATCAGAGCGCTACCGATCATTAAGCATAATAGCAAAGTTCTGCACAGCAGCCTAAATGGCTGAATATATTTGTGGATGTTGTGGCATTTTCTGAAGTTGTTGCTTGCTAATGTGAACAAATTCAACTTTTCCCCATCTTACTTTGCAAATGCAAAACAATGCATTAAGAATGAAATTGAATCGCAAATTGAAATCAAATTGAAAATTAGGATTCTTACATGAAAGTAGAAATTGGCTACAAATAACTTGGAGAAATAGATATTGTAGGGACATTAAAGCCTTTTGCTTTCTTTGCGAACTCTGCGACTCATCTAGATGCCCTATGCTATCACCATATGTCACACATATGTGAGTAATTCATTAATTAAATAAAGATGTTGCACTACAGCATATGGATGTAATGTGTTTAAGCAGAATTAGTTGTAATAGTGTAATATCTGCAATGTGGTTTTGATGTGTAGTTGAATTAATGACAGAGATTTTTAATGATAATGTCCTCTGAAGACAGTGGCAGACAGTGGCTGATTGTTTGGGTTTTGATATTTTATTTTGCTCATCATTGTGGTCCAGAGGGTAGATTCAAGTTGATAGCGGCTTCAGCCTGGCCTATACAGCTACAGTAGGAGCCTTCTCAGGGAGCGTTTAGATTCATGGATGAGTTTGACATTCAGATTTAGAGAGATGCTCTAAACCTAACAACAACTAGTCAACAGTGTGTTGAAATGTATACAGTATGTGCAGTATATACATAGAGGTCCATATATTAAAAAGCACAGATGCAAGCAAGCACATTAATTTGTAATGACCCACAACTTTTCACCATCTTAGAGCAGTGTGCCATGGTGTAAAAAGTCGGAAATATGCTGAGTGCAGGTAAGGTATTCTCAAAAAAATAAAACAAAAATAAAAAACTAAAATATACTGCCCCATGCATGACTGCTTGATGACATCGCCCCCAACCCCTATTAATTTTTCCTGCTTTGAGTTGAAAAGAGCTTCACAGGGAGGATAGATGAAGCTTATGAAAATGTTTGCTGTCACTGAAGACATATCTGTCTACCCCTCCCCCTCCACACCCCTCCCTCCCCCCCACATATTTCATAGCAAGGTATAAGCAGGAAAAAGCAACCCAGCTCTTCTCTGTATTGGATGCTGTCAGCACCTAGTGCGTTTCGGGCTAACAATGCAAATCTTGGCTAATAAGAGGCTGAATTTGCATACGCCGCCTGTCATGTACGCGAATCTGTATGCAAGAGAAGTAAACTCTCAAGCTCTGACAGGTCAGCCATGACATCCATATTAACGCTGCAGTATATTTCAAGCATGCTGTTTGGTTTCTCCCAATAAACAAGAATGCCCGAGAATGATTTTCATTGTTCTAAAGTATATGGTATATATCACTGTGGATGGAGTAACACTGAATATTTCATTAGGTGCCAAGTGGAGTAGACTTTTTATCTGAATTAGCCCAAGCCATCACAGGCGGGCTCAACCCTGTCATGACACCTTCTGAGAGGACGTAATCTCCGAAGGATCAGGCTGGTGTGACGAAACTAGACTTAAATGCCTGTTTTTGGGGGTGGGGTAGGCCTCAAAGTAGATATTGAAGTTTGTTGTTTTTCAATCCGCCGTTCCAGGAATCAATACATTTGAGCCTGGTGTACACTGTACACAGAGGTTGTCGGGATTGTTTTGCTAAAGGTCAAAGCAAACGATCTGTTAGGAAAAGGCTTTTGTTGAATAACAAATTACTTCGTGCAGAGACAAAAAGCGGTATGCCCACATGACAGGAATACATTCTGACCAGTGGATTTGTCTCAGATTGTAATAATTGTACTGTTCTCACAGATTAGGTCGAAAAAGTGTTTTATGTACCGGTATGTGAGGCTGAAAATTCTCAACATTATTTCCAGAGAGAGGAGAATTCTTCAGTGTCATCCTCCCCTCTCTCTCTGCACTCCTTCTCCACATTCTCGTGTCCTTTTCTCATATTCCTTTGATGTGCTCTGCGCTCTGGTTTACAAGAGTGCGTGGCATTTCACTCTCTCGCCTTGCTCTTGGTGCTTTTAGGCTTGACGACGGTGTTGCTCGGAGCTCTTCAAACTGCACTGAGATAAATGCTACACCCTCCCCAGATGCTGGATAGCATTTGGAGGTTGAATCGGTGCAGTTGATAAGTGTCATACAGAGTCCCATGTCTCGGGGCTGAAATGCCAGTGATCACAGTCTGGGCAGTTAGGTGATGCAGCACGGGTAGTCCGTAGCATTTCCAGAATTGTTTTGGTTTGTTTTGCTTTGTCTTTAACTCTTGAGGCTCTTCATCCTTCTGTCCTTTCTCACTCTCATTTGTAACGGTGTTCTTGATTGTGCGGCCAAGTCTGATTTGATGGATGTTGCGGTAAAAAAAAGAACAGTAGACGCTTGCAAAAGGCCATAGGAGTTTAGGTCTATTTTAAATCGTGCCCTCTGTTTTTGCCGTAGTCTCTCTTTGTCTTTCTCCCTTTTTGTCTATGCTTCTCCCTCACTGATGTTACCACCTCTTAGGCTGCCAAAAGATAGAAGAATTTAGCCACTCTCTCTCATGTCTCATCCAGGACAGAGTTAAATTGATAAACTGTGGTCACTGCAGCTACACAGAGCCAGAGTAATAAAACACGGTGGAAACGAGTCCACATGCTTGACATCAGAGAGGTCACTGTCTGCCCCGGTCATGATGAACAAGGTGCAGAGTGGATCAGTGCTTTGTCAGGGCCATCTTGGCATGAGCTGCATGCTGGAGCTGTACCTGTGCCAGCCAGCCTTCATATCGTACAAAGCTCTGAATTACGGTGTGGGCCCTATGAGCTGCTTAAAATGGATGTTGGAAGCAAAGAAGTCCCACACATGCCTCTGAAGAGACGCCCATCTGCAGTGCTGCACACTGTTGGGGAAGAACATGGAGGGGGGACAGTGAGGAACGTTTTTTTTTATTTTTTTATTTTTTTATTTTTTTTACTCTTTTTAGAATTTTCATGAAAAAAATTACCAATTAGGAGTAGGGTCTGGTAAGCCTTCTCCATCAAACATTTCATTAAGGATTAAAATGAGCAGACTATTAAAGCTGCTTTCTTAGAGATAGAAGCCTCTCAGCTCTTCCAATTAAAAGGGTACATACCATATTCAATTTCCCGGGTCTGCGGGGACTCCGAGGCAACTGTGCCATAATAAGAGCAGATATAGGTGGCTGCAGCGGGTGACATTAAGTAAATTGTATTTCCTGTTTTGTTTTTTTTTAACACTTTGCCAGGCTCATTTTTTTTGTGCCACTGTGGGAAGCCTGCCACCGCTATGACTTTGTTCCTGTTATCAGACACCGGAAAAGCAAAAAAAAGAAAAAAAGAAAAAAAAAACTCGGAACCTTTATTGGATTATTACCTCTAAACTGCAGCTGCTACTTGAGAGGGAGTTTTCCCCCCCGGGTGCCAGGCCAGACGCCTCACGTCCATTCTCTGTCCTTGCCTTGGCTTCTGTCTTAATGAAGACATTTATAGACACAGGTCAGCTCAGTCTGTGAGACATTTTGAACATCTGTGGCATGCCGGGAGAGAAATAGCTTCAGAAATAGAAAAGAATAAGTGCAAAACGGTATTTCATTATTATTTTTTTTGGTTGAAGGCTTCGGCCTTCTCTGGGCACAGCCACAATACATTTTCACAATCAAAGCAGGCCCCAGCACAAATGGAGTTTGGATTGAAGCAAATATTGGCAGAGTTTTGTTTATTTATTTATTTATTTATTTACAAACCTGAACTTGGACCGAAAACGTGGCACCCAGTTAGAGTAGATTTTTGAAAAAGACACTCTCATCCTAAGCGAGTGTGAGGTTGCCATATTTTATTATTGAAGGATTTTAATCTGCTGCCTGGCAATGATTAAAACATGTCCTTGTGGTTGGATGCCATTCAGTTACCACACGTTGAGTTGCCCTCTACCTGTCATTTCACAGAGCACATCCTCTAGATTGTTAGCCTCAAATCGACTATACTGCCCAATCCGTTTGTAATCAGCCAAACATACTTGCTC
The DNA here is from genome assembly GCF_963854185.1 of Sardina pilchardus. Classification (NCBI taxonomy): domain Eukaryota; kingdom Metazoa; phylum Chordata; class Actinopteri; order Clupeiformes; family Clupeidae; genus Sardina; species Sardina pilchardus. Next base: position 22,909,989 of record NC_085004.1, on the reverse strand, counting down.
TTTTATGACTAAAAGGACGACTGATCTTATGAATTTTCATAGAAACAGAGGCTATATGCCCGTATGAATGCAGAGACAGATGGAACAATCAAATATTATAAGGCCACTCATTCTAGGCAAGGTCGTTTTGTGTGACAGGAGTCACATCTCTCCACTGCTTATTTGTGCAAAGAAATCTGATTTCATCGCTGTGCTGTCGCTGCTTTTCTCTTTTACGGTTTGGTTCCTTCTTGGCGTTCAAAGAAAATTGATGAGGTTTTCTCAAATAAAAGAAAAGAGACCGTGTCAGACCCCTTTACTTTCATAGGCAGCAGGAGACAGCATGCATCATAAGTTTTCAGAAAGACAGAAACATTCTCTGCGAGAATATACAAATTGTTAACATATGCATTGAATTATGGTTCATTATGAAGATATATTAATGTACTCATAGTTTTTCTCTACAATGTTTGTGTGTGAAAGTAAAACAAGCTGGGAGGATGCTAATACTGTTTGAGACAGATGTGAAAAATGATGTTGACATATGTTCTCTTGCAATGAGCATCATGTACTGTAGTAGGAACATGTATGTATTAACTTTACAGATCAGACTGTTTTTCACCTTGTTACATGAAACAAATGACTCCCATCCCACACATCCATTTGCCCTTATTTATTATAATCAGCCTTCAAAGTGTGCAACACTAAAGGGAATTGGAAATTGAGCTATCACAGTTAGTAGCTGCAGTGAACTCAGTGGAAGGTGAGGAATGTGTCCATTTTAATTGGCGTAGGAGAGGAATTAGGGAGAAGCAAGACATGTATGATAGTGGAATGTCTAGTGGCTTATACCAATACCAGTGTTACTCATGGTCATCTTGCAATTCACTGGCTAGTACACATTCCATTAAAACAGAATGGCTTATTTAGGAGAAAAAATTTATTGAGGATTCTTTTGCCCTTGGCCATTTGTTTTAAATTAATAATTAGATTTTTTTTTTTCTGCATGCAACGATGCTGTGCATAGTTTTAGGTTGACCAATATAGTGAGGTAATATCACCACAAAAGATTTGCCACAGTACAGCGTTTAGATAATCACTGGTGTCCCAATTAAGAATTTGGGGCTGTGTATCTCATTATTGTATGAAATAAGAGTCATGTTGTGTAATCCCTTCTGAGTTAACTCTCCAGACTTGTTTTCTCATTCCAAATGACTAATGATAGTAACATTATTAGTGCTAATAGGCTTATTTCCTAGAACGGCCTGATTTGAAAGTCACATTGTGGGGATATGATTATTTTGTGCTGGTGCAATCACACTGTTCATGACAACACTGCAAAGGGCTAATTTGGCTTGCGTGTGCTTATAGAAATGCCGTTGTGTACACATTTGACAGTTCAATGTAGTAAAAACACCAGTGTTTAAATTATTGTTGAAATCAGCAAGAATGGAAGTGCTAATTACAGAAGGACAAGAGTAACTTCATCTTAAACTCAGCATGCAAGGCACTTTACAGAGGCACTTCCCTTTGGCCAAGAGAGGCAAAGAACACAATTCAACTTCTCCGAGCACTTGAATGTGGTCTATTACAATCCCAGCGCATAATTTCCCCCCCAATGCAGAGCCATTACCATTTCCTCTCAAAGGCTTAGTCACGAGAACCCCATCTCGGTATTCCTCACTGTGGGACTCAGGTAAGAGCCATGTTTAAAATGTCATCAGTAGGATTGTAAAGTGTAGGGGGGAGGGGGGCGGGGGTAGGTAATAGGCAGGAAGGGGTTTTCGCTCTCATCCAGATGAATCATACCCTACTGAATTAAATCAAATGGGATTTGGAGTGACTGAGTGTATGGCTAGGAAATGCCGAAACATGGTTTAACAGATCAAGAGTGAGGCAGGCAGGCGCGCATGAGCTCCTTTTCCCAAAGGCAACTCGTACAAATAACCACACGGCGCATCCTCCTCCATTTAGCCAGAGATGGGCTCGCGAGAGGCCTTTTCTCTTACTCATGTGAGTAATGCGCCTTAATGAATCACTCCAGGGCCTCTGGTAGCGAGGCAGCATCAGACCTGAACTAAGGGTTGCACTATTTAGACCTCCTGCCATCCATTGTTTCAGCCCTGTATGCAATTCCACCCCGGGCGGTGCAGGATAGAGCTTATTTCTGCCGTCAGACTCTTTTCTCTGCAGTTTTCACTCTCCCTCTCTCTCTCGCTCCCTCTCTCCCTCTCTCTCTCTCTCTCTCTCTCAGCCCAAGTCTTTCATTAGACGCGCTATAAATGTTTCTTCATGGAGAGGTCGAAGCGTGGTCATCATTAGTCACTGGCGTCGTAAGTGTAGTTAGAGGCTGCCGAGAGGCATTTCAGGAAGAAAGCGGCGCGAGATCCCACCTATTCTTCCACCATGACTTCAAAAAGCAAGGAGCGCACGCTGTCTGGTTTGCAGAATTAATAAGCGTTGACGAGCAATTCACCAGCAGCTGAGAGACAAGAGAGAAAACATTGAAATGCAGTAATGAGGCTGAGCAGCAAGTGGAATGGTTAGGCTTTGTTCACAGTGTGGGAGTCGTGGAAGCTGGACACCCGCTGTAGCCTCTGTGCCCTCCGCTGCTGGTTTGTTGTGGGGTTGGAGTTGCCCCCCCCCCCACCCCCGCCCCCTCCATGTGCCATTTAATCTCCGTGCTGCAACCTTGTCAACAGCTGGTAACCCATACACCACCAAAAGAAGCATCAGGTCCAAATGTTTGAGATGCGACCTCTTGGCCCTAACAGACAATGGAGAGAAAACAATGGCTCTGCCGACAGATTAGCTAACTCATATCTGTACATGGAAAACATCCCTTATGTCTAACTCTAAAAGTAAAAAAAAAGAAGAGAAACAAGAAGTGTTTGTCACAGACTGAGTGAGTTTCAGAGACTCATATGCTCCTAAAAGAAGCACCAGGTCCAAAGGTTTAAGATGTGACCTTGGCTCTAAAAGTGAGAGGAGAGAGTTGTGAAACTAGCTTGAGAGTGGATTGGCTTTGCGACTGATTAGCAAACGGATATACAGTATGTACATTGAAACATCCCAAACCCATCCAAGTCTAACTCAAATGGTGAATAAAGAGAAGGAGAAGTGTTTGTCACTTGCCAACAAACAGTGAATTAAATATAGCAGCTACAATTTATTACATTTCTTGCATTGTGTTATCAGAGGATCAGATGCCATATGATGAGTTATATGTTGAGTTATTTCAGTAGGCAAATACTGACATATGGAGGAAGACTTCCATAAGCATGCACCGAATTGGCGGTGGTGTACTCTTAGTGCTTTTGAACTGTTCTCGTCGACATCTGACAGTGCACCTGTCTCTTGCCTCTTGCATGCGAGAGCCCCCTGTTTGTTGTGAGAGAGAGTGCCATCCAAAAGCACCAAATTCCATCTAAATCAGGCCAGCACTTTGGCATAAGGGGTTCCAGAGAGATGGGAGGAGTGGTGCTCAGGCACAGAGGACAGGGTGGAGGGGGTGGAGGGGGTGGGGATATTCAAGCGCTCAGCCACAAACAACACTTCAGCTGCCAAGAACCTGATCTCTTCCTTCTGCCTCTGTGCATGACGGCATGTGTGCTTATACATGCACCTGAGTAAGTGACAAAATATTATAGGTACATGTATATATTTGTTGGATTGTTTGTTTGTTTGTTTGTTTGTGTGTGTGTGTGAGTGTGTGTGTGTGTGTGAGAGAGAGAGAGATAGAGAGAGAGAGAGAGAGAGAGAGAGAGAGAGAGAGAGAGAGAGTGCAGAGCAGCATATGGAAAAAGCTCACAGCTCATTTGCCATCTTAATCATGGCTCTGTTATTCAGGCCGCATTCACGCCATGGTCTGACACAACGCAGGCAGTCCGAAGGGACACACTAAGCCAGAGGCACGGGCTGAGATTGGTGTGTAATGTAGCATTGTTCCTCGTGTAATTATGTTTTGGGAGACGCACCAGGGATCAAACAATCATTACCTATGCATTCAGCCGTACATGAAATAGACTGTGCATAACAGGGAGGCAAATCTACTAGCTGATGGATGTCTGTCTGACACAGGCTCATCTAGTTGCTCCTCCATCATGAAACGTATTAAGCCTCACTCACAAACATCATTTCAAGATTTAGCTTCTTATCATGAAAGTGCTGTCATCCTACGCTTTGTCTTTTGGTGGTCATTCATCGGAGGTAGCTGTGGCCGGTATTGTGCTGTGTGTTGAATGGTTGGGATTCTTAAGTCAAGGTTCCCAAGATCCTCTCGGCTGAGTGGTCCAGCAGCCCCATTCGGCGCAATGCTAATTCCTGTGACTCATTCATCACCAAACCAATAGACTAATTCTACTCTGAGCGATTTATCACCCTCCTCCTTCTGGGAAACAATATGAGCGCCACGTTTGGTTGGTGGGGAGTTTATGTCCGTGCCAACCACTCCCCATGCTGGGGCCTGCGCACGGGAGATTCATGGACGACGGGGCAAAAAATGCAGCGCCATAAATCGCATACATAATGAGTCCGTGCCGTAACAAACAAAGCACTCGGGCTTGCTGAGATGCTCACTATTTCCTCCCCCTCCTCTCCCCCTTTCCCCCTCTCCCCCTCTCCCTCCCTCCCTCTCTCCCTCCCTCTCTCTCTCTTTCTCTCTCTCTCTTTCTCTCTCTCTCTCTCTCTCTCTCTCTCTCTGTCGTTCTCGCTCTTTCTCTTTTCTGATGTTACCCCCGTAAATGTTCTCGCTGCATCGAGCGAGATAAGCTGCTGATGTTACACTTCTCGCGACGTCAGTATGATTTGTCATGTTAGGGAGCGCTCGGCTCCGGCGAGGCCTGCACAGCACAGCACCGCGCCGCGCACCGTACGGCTGTAAGAACACAGAGGGAGGCTCCAGCTGACACTCCACTTCCTGCCTCCGCCGGAGCCTTCAGGCTTCTCGAACTTCTTGGCGAGACATATGGGTGCCAGTCAGTCGGAAAACTGACACGGCGTATCCAAAGCTGCGTATCACTAAAGTGAGCAGCTGAAAATGCACATCTAAAATGGGATTTCTAACATTTGGTTATGTGGAGTATCACACAGTTTCAGAAGCACACAGAATTCACAGTATTTCAGAGATTTGTTGACAAATGAAAGATGTATGCCATGTTCTTTACACTTTGTCCATGTAACCCTCTAGCCCTTGTACACCTGTATAATTGATTATATCCTGATACTGTCCATTTATTACATTTATGTAACAGCTACTTTGGCTATACAAGTATCTTACTATTTGTCATGCCAATAAAGCACCTTTTGATTTTCAATTTGAACACCACAGGCACTCTGTGGTACATGAAAATGAAGACCTTTGACATAGGTGCTCTGACTAAGACTCTTGGGGAAAGTGTACTTCAAGGACTTGGAAATGAAGAAGTGAGGAGTTTGATAATAATAATGATTCCCCCATAGACACTGCCGAACATCAATCTTAGAACACTAGAGGTAGAAAGAGAGAGTGAAGGAGAGAGAGAGAGTGTGTTAATACAGAGAGAGAGAGAGAGAGAGAGAGAGAGAGAGAGAGAGAGAGAGAGAGAGAGAGAGAGAGAGAGAGAGAGAGAAAGAAAGAGAGAGAGAGAGGAACATCCAGAAGAGCACTCTCCTCTCAGCGCATGACATTATCTGGCCTGGGTGCCAGCGGCCATTATTGAAATATTTATACAGATTTTATGAGGCACTGACGCTGTCTCTCCAGGACAGTGGTGGCGGGGAGAGAGCAGGCAGGCCCTATTCATCACCGCACTCAGCACCTTGGAGAAAAACGACAAAGAGTCAGGCCAAGCAGGAGAGAGAGAGAGAGAACTCTAGGCTGTGGCAAGACTGAGAGAGAGAGGTGGTGGTTGGGGGGAGTGTGTGTGTGTGTGTGTGTGTGTGTGTGTGTGTGTTGGGGGGGGGGGAGTGAACTAATGTCTAAAAGTGTAATGCTATGGTTAGTTGTGTTTAGTCTCGGTGAGGGTTCATTACTTTGTTTCTCTCCGCTGACTGTACCTTGGCTCTGTTCTGTTTTGTCTCCCAGGGTGACGACGTCCTGACTGTCATTAAGATGAAGGCTCAGTGGCCAGCATGGCAGCCCCTCAATGTGTAAGTACTCCCACATAGTACAAACAAACACACACACACACACTCTCAGAGTCTGACTGTCTCTCACTCTTACCATTTAAAAGACAGTTGGGACGTGGCGTAAAAAAGAAAATGCTATTTGTAAACCATGTAAACCCTATGCGGAATTGAGAGTAGTGCAAAGACAACGTTTCAATTGTTGAAACAAATGAATTCTGTTGTTTGGGGGAAAGTATATGTTTATTTCAAATTTGAAGGCAGCAAAACATCTAAAAACGTTGGGACAGGAACATGTTTACCACTGTGTTTCTTCAGATCATCATTAACAACAGTCTATAAATATTCGAGAACTGACCAGAGACCAGTTGCTGGAGTTTTGAGAATGAAATGTTTTTCCATTCTTGCCTTACAGTATATACTGTAGGATTTCAGCTTGTACTGTATGTCTGCATCTCGTCAGTCTGGGCTCTTCTTAATTATATTTTTTATTCCATGATGCACCCAATGTGACCGATCTGGACTGCTGGCAGAGCATTTTACTTCTGCTATGGAGCCATACTGCTGTACTGTATGTGCAGAATATGCAGTTTGGCATTGTTTTCCTGAAATATTCAAGCAAGGCCTTCCCTGGCAGTATATGTTACTCAAAAATCCTCTAGCTTTAACTGCTTCTTTTCAGATGTGCAAGCTGCCCATTAGTGCCCATAGGCACTAATGCAACCCCAGACCATCACAGATACTGGCTCTTGAACTGTGCACTCATAACAAGTTGAATGGTCCTTCTCCGCTTTAGCCCAGAGGATGTGAAGTTCATGATTTTCAAAAAAACATTTTGATTGGTGTAATCACAGGACAATTTTCCAATTTGCCCCAGTCCATTGTAGATGAGTTCAAGCTTAGATGACAGGGCGGCATTTCTGGATAATGTTTCTCCTTTGCATAATAAAAGCATCAAACTGTGTTTATAGACAATGGTTATCGGAAGTTGTTGGAAATTATTTTTTTTTACTAAAACAGGTCTGGTGTTAATACAGTGCCACCTTAGGCCCCAGCGATCATGGTCATTCAGCATTGTTTCTCAGCCTTGTCCCTTGTTGACAATGGATCTGGATTTCCTTTCTAAATATTTGAATGATATTACAGTATGTACAATGGTAGCCTGACGAGCCAGACACACATCAAGATGTAGGGTCTGAGAACTCACCATAGGCAGGGCCTAATTGGAGGGGTGGGATATATGGTTCCCTTTCAAATTCCCTCTCCGTGCAATAGGATAGCGCTAAACTAATCATTATCTTGTTTTCAAGTAGCAAGATGCTTAACGGTCACAACTTCTGGTCGCAGGTCGGTCATCATTATGCTAAGCCCACCTACCGACTGTAAACAATGTGTTTGGCCCGAGAGAAGTTACCTCGAGGCAGCTCGCAAGCCAACGGAGAGTTGCTAGACTACCCTGGGGGCGTCTAGATTTCTAGGCTAGTACAATGGAGAATAAAATCCACAAATTCTTCATCATTTCAAGTTGATTAGCATTACTTATTCTTTTATTGTTGCATTATTTGCTCACACCGGTTTTCACAGGGTGATCTCATATCCTCCGCATCTTTAGTTCTAAGAGCGCCTCTCTTTATACTGTACTGTATATCATGGTGCCATTTAAACGAATTGTGAAATCTCCTTCCTCGTGTTGCTCCTTGACATATTGCTCGCACCAAATTCAAAATGAGTGCATCTTTTTCATGAAATAGTCAAATTTGTCACTTTCAATATATAATATGTTGTATTTGTGTCCTTATTGCAGCTAAATATGGGTTTTTGCAGATTCGCAAATTCTGGATTTTTTTTATTGCTCTCTCTCTCTCACACACTCACACACACATGGATGTGGATCTCAGACACTCATACGCGCGCACACACACACACACACACACACACACACACACACACACACACACACACACACACACATATATATATATATATACAGTATATACACACACTCCCTGTGTCCTCTGCATTAAAACTGGTTAAAGAAACAGAAGCTAAAGAGTCCTAAATTCGTCCTTGATCTGCTCTGGAGTTGGTGGCCCAGTTGAACTGCTTTCGAGCCAGTCTTATAAAAGCTCTTGGCCCAGAACTGCTGTGCCCTTTTTAACCAAGTAGATCAGCACCAGAGGGCTTCTTGCAACTTCCTCCTGATGTTTAACGTTTCAAATTTGTTTTTGCACGTCTGTGTTTGTTTGTGGATGTGATTATGTTGGTGTGTTGCCCTGTGTGTGTGTGTTTGTTTGTGTTTACATTGCTCTTAAAGAGTCACAGAGCCAAAGAGCTAGTTAGTCATTCTCTCCCCGGATATTAATATGTACAGTAAGACTTCCTTGTGCTTTGCTTCGGTGAGTCCACGGGGATCCTTGGCAAAGCAAGCAGTCCTATCCGCTCATTAGCGTGCTAGCTTGTTTATGCGCTAGGAGCTAATTACATCATACAGTGGCAATGTAAATGTGAATAATTCAAATGAATGTGTCAAGGGGCGGAGAAAACAGGCACAAATAAATGGCCACAAACATAAATGCACACACAAATAAACATGCACGCACACATATACACACACAGGCACACACACACACACACACACACACACACACACACACACACACACACACACACACACACACACACACACACGTGGACACACGCACACACACACACACTTACACACACACACATTGCTACTTTTTGGACATGGACATGTCCTGAGGTCAGAGAGTAATTAAATGAAAGATTTTTTTGGCTGCTGCTGACTTTGTTTCACACACACACACACACACACACACACACACACACACACATACTGTGTGTACATGTATCTGTTTTAACATATGGGGTAAGTGTGTTGATGAGTGCTGGGTCGTCCTTTGGCGCTCCTGTAAGTTGAGATTAATGGTCTCCCTTTGCCTCCTATAGATCACTGTAGTGATTACATGGCCCATTTAAAACAGGAAGCTGTCAATTAGGCACAAAAATATTCTCTCCTTTTTTTACACCATCACACTCCTCTCTCACCTCCTCATTTACACAGAATGTGTCTTTTCACATGTGCACACCCGTCAAACCACCCACACAGGCACAGACACGCGCACACACACAGACACACACACACACACACACACACACACACACACATACTATTTCAGAGGTGATAATTAATTATCCCTCTCCCTGAAAGACACAAGCAGTCATTTTTATCATGTCAGACAAAGCATAGGCCCTCTGTTACTGAGGTGAGAAAAGAAAGAGAGGGAGGAAAGAAAGAAAGGAAGAAAGACAGGAGCGAGGGAGGATGTGTAGAGAGAGGAACATGCAGGGAGTGGAGTGGAGACATTCGGGGGAGGAGGGGAGGGGGAGCTGTATTGAACATGGGGAGCAGAGTGGAGGGCTTACTTCCATTATCAAATACATGTACGCTGGTGGCTCTCACGGGACTCTGCCGGTGGGAAGTGAGTGTATGGAATTTGGAAAGCCATTACCGAGTGTGTGTAGCTGTGTGATGGAGCGCTGTGTGTGTGTGTGTGTGTGTGTGTGTGCGTGTTGGTGTGTGTGTATGTGTGTGTTTGTGTGTGTGTGTGTGTGTGTGTGTGTGTGTGTGTGTGTGTGTGTGTGTGTGTGTGTGTGTGTGTGTGCATGCTTGTGTGCGTGCGTGCGTGCGTGCGTGCGTGTTTGTGTGTGTGTGTGTGTGTGTGTGCAACTGCGTGTCTGAAAAAAAAAGTCTCACATCCACAGAGACGCGGCAGCAGACTGTAAGGCCACTGCACTACTGTGACGTTCTCGAGAGCTTGGCGAGCCTGACTCAGCTGACTGAGCACCTGAAGGTCCTCTCTGGTCTCTCCTCCATCTTTATTCATGATCTCACACATCCTATTGACTCGACCAGTCATTCTCAAAGATCTGCTAGATCTTCGTCTTTCCTAGGCTCGAGCGCGCGCCATAGTTTAGCCAGGACTTTGATTTTTAATTCAGGCGTGCATCTCATTCTAGTCGAGTTCACTTCTCTCTGCCAGGGCCAGAATGGGTATGTATAGAGGCACATTAAACAGACTTGACAGTCAGGGTTGCGCTCGACTTTGAATTACGGGGCATGAAAAATTCATCTCCGCGAAGAGAGATGCCAATACCGGCGCAGCTCGGCCCGGGATGGCGCTGATTGCGATTTCAGGTCCTTGGACTCAGAAGACCCCTGGGGTGTGATGTGCTCCGGCTGCATAAAGCTCCGGTCGTACCTCTTCCAGGCCGTCCGATTTGTCTGGCCCTTCTCTGTCTCTTCTACTCACAGAGACCTTAATGGTCCTTAGTAGCCTTGCGAAACGTATGATCTTAATTAAACGATGGTCAGGCCGTGGTGGACTGTGGATGAGCTCGGTTGAACCGCACCCTCAGGTCATCATTGTCACTTCACCATGCCCTCACTCCCTCATCCCAACACCCCCCCCCCCCCTGCCGTCATTTTCAATAGACAGTGCATCATCCAGGGACCTCGGGAATCGAAGATGGCAGCTTGGCGGGATCCAAACATGACTTCATCTCAGAGGGGCTAATGTCAGAGCAGACGGTGTGATGGCCTCAGGGGTGGGGCTGGGGTGAGGGAAGAGATGTCCCATGACTCTGCAGCTCGTCACTGTCCGCTGGCTCAGGCAGAAACATGGCAGAGACACTTCAAAGATATCAAACAGACGGCGCTCAGGCCTTTGTCACATATAATATACTGCTTTATCCGTCCCACAGACACGAATCTCGAACCAGTAGGCTGAACTCTACTTTGAGAAAGAAGATAAGCTGGTTCAGAATAGGCAGCTGTGTTTACTTTCTTTTTTCATACTCTCATCATCACTCTCTCCCTCCTCTTCTCTTTTTGTCTCTCTCTCACACACTTTCCTTCTGTCTTTCCATCTGTCTCTTTCACCGGTTCAAAGCAAAAGAACTCGGGAGGGACTCGCAATCATGGTGAAAGTTTCCAAAATTCTTGAAAAGCTTGAGTTGACTTGATTAGCAAGTGCCCTGACAGGCGGACAGCAAAATCATGGGTTGTCAATGCAGCCTTAAATTAAATGCATGTTGTCTTTGTGCGTGTGTCTGTGTGTGTGTGTGTGTGTGTGTCTGTCTGTCTGTGTGTGCGTGCGTGCGTGCGTGCGTGCGTCTGTGCGTGTGTGTGTGTTTTCATGTCCATGTTCAGCTGAGTGGAGTGGAGACCATTTTTTCCCAAGAAATTGTAGGTCGTAAAAAAATAGTGGTTGAATGACTGACAAAGATTAGGGTAGAGAGTTCCAGTAGGTTATTCTTGTGCACCTTTACTTATGTGTGTGTGTGTATGTGTGTGTGACGCAATGATAAGAATGTCAGTGATCTGGGGCCGGTTTCCCGAAGCGTTCTTAACGCTACGTAGTTCGTAACCTCTATCTTAAGCTCTACCTTAAGTACCTCACGCATTTCCCGAAACCTTCTTTCCTACGAATGTCTTTCGCACGTCGTTCGTTGGTAAGAGTGGTCTGGAGCACTCTCAGATCTCTCTTAGCTGCACCTTAGCAATGCTTCGACTCGCGACGCTAGTCGCCGCCACTGTACCCTACAGCAATTTCCGTTACGCATGCAACTCATATGATACAAAATCACTATTTTGGTTCGCCAATGATTTTATGTAAGTATGCTAAATTAGAAAATAGTTTCTGGAAATGTTTTCATACAAATATGAAACGTGTACACATTTGAAAATAGTTAAAAGCACTTTATTCTTTGCTTCCCCCCACCGTCCTACAATGTTTAGGCCTAATGTGCGGGCTTGCTGTCATGTTTAATGTTAACCAAAGGCACACAATACTGAATGAGGATGTTGGTCAATCAGCTGTGATTAAAAAAAAAGTCTACATAGCCTATTTCAACTAGAAAAGCACAAACCTCCCCCAAGCAAACACGCCTCCTGCATCCAGACGGTGATACGAATCACTCACAAAATTAAATAGTTTCTTCCTTGGGTCATTTCAGATCTTCCCTGGAAATTTAATCGAAATCCATCTTTAACTTTTAGAGTTAGCCTATCTTGCAAACAAACGGACAAACAAACAAACAAACAAACTAGAAAAACACTCAGAGAGCGCAGACCTCTGCTTAACATGAAGCGTTCCAAGCCTCCGCGTGAAATAAAAAATCGATTTCTGAGCAATCGATGTCACCTAATTCAGCACCTTCATGGTGGACAGTGCCTTATACGTCGGACGTAAGGACTTTTTCGTAAGAAGACTCCTAAGTGATAGTTCGGGAACCACGACTAGAAAGGTAAACAACTTTGGTAAGTTATACCTTTGGAGTCTTCGTAGCTCGCTAAGAGTGAACGTTATCGGGAAACCGGCCCCAGATCAGTTTCTAGGTAGTGTGTCTGTGTAACCTGAAATCAACTTTAACTTGAGATCAACACACTCTCTTCAAATGCCCTTAAAGCTACAGGAGTGACTATCACTTGTGCATCCCTTGAAGACTCTTTAACCCTCCTGTTGTGCTTAGGATAGCAAACAGCCTCAGATGTTAGTATCATTTTATGATCCAGGATATATTTCATTGTATTATGTCAGAAAGAAAAACATGTAAGAAAAGCATTACGATTTGGCAAATAATTCAATAAAATAGTTGTTTATTGTGTTTCTAGCACCCCCAGAAGGACATATGCGATCCAAATGCAAGAAAAATATTGTATATGTAATTGTTTTTAGACTATTTTATGAATTGTAATGAAAACATTTGGTCATCAGTCCAATCTATAGTGCCACCTACAAGGAAAACAATTTAATTTAGTTTAAAAACAGCATGGTGTCAATGCAGACCAACCTAGTATTGCTGGCTGTCTGGAGAGCTCTGGAAACACAGTGCAGAATGAAGTAGTGAGCCGTCTGTCTGAGCAGATGCTAGAAAATGAAGATCAGTTTGATGCACTTTTAATAACAATAGGCTCTAGGTCCATATCAGTCCAGAGTTCCTTAGCAATCTCTCAATCCCAATTATTGTATAGCTCTATCGAGGCACTAGGCAGTTAGCATGGCAGCTCAGCTGCATGTTCAGTGATGAGATGGCTGATGGCTCATTGAAAGATTGTAATTATACAGAAAGTGAGTTTGTTCAAGGAATTTGAGGCATGAGAGGTTGGGTGTTGTTTGCAAAGTCTGATATTTCTGAGGTATATATCCCTTTAACACCAGATAAAGTAGATCGTGTAAGGAATAATCCACAATGGCGCTGAACCAAATCTAGATAGTGTAAAATGTTGTGATTGTAGGGAAGGGTTTGTTTCAATCTATCCTTGCATTGCCAAGTAGGCCTACATCTAGATCTTTTAAGCAAGCCTATTTTCCACCTCATTCACGTTATTGTTTCATTTGGGCTTATATGCATTGGGTGAGTTGTAGCATCCACCCATCATCTCATGCTATCTCTAAATTGTCTATTAAAGAGAAAAAAAAAGATCTTCCACGGTCAAACTTTACATTCTAATGTAATAGAAATGCCCTGCGCTACACCTGAACTCAAACTTGCAAACAGCAGCAGCTTGGATCGGGAGTTGAGGACGCTAGCAATCGAGCTAAAAATCCAGGCTGCTAGCTCTCTCACCCTTCTCACTCTCTCACCCTTCTCTCGCCCTTCAGGCGTTGGGAGGGAAGTTTACTAAGTTCAAACTGGCACAGCTATGGACTAGCTTGCTACTGTTACACCCACCTCCCTAAACCTCACTCCCGATCCGTATCACGGCACCAGTATTACCTGCACTGTGTTGAATCTTGTGGACCAGCCCTGCACACGCCCAGACTCGAACCCGCAAACAGCAGCACCTCGGATCGGGAGTCGAGCATGCTAGCAATCGAGCTCAAGGCCTAGCCTATTAGCTCTCTCATTAGCACGACTCATAAGGTGTCGGTAGCTGCATGCTGCACAGCGACGGACTACCTGGGGGAGCGTACCTATCTTCCCAGGGTCCTATGTTTGAAAAAAGAAATAATGAGTCGAAAAAATTTGTGTTTGTTTGTGGAGGGTTTGTGGTTTTGTTGCACCATATAAAAAGATAGTTGCAATATTGTAGAATGTTATTATGCAAGCATGCTAAATAGTCATTTTAGCAGGTAATAATAAGTACCAGAAGAAGAGCTGACTAGCTTTAACACACTAGGTGAGACAACTCACATACTGTAGCTTATTCTACATTAAACGTTACTTAGACCCTAGCATTATAGTTATTCATTTTTTTCTAGCAGATACACTGAAAGTATTAGTTACTTTCATTTTACAAGCTACAGATGGACAGCCAGGAATATTGACCACTTATTTCTGTAATCTTGCAATGTTTGAAGCTGGCTTCGGGTCAGTATGACCCAAACATGATAGGAGGGTTAGATTACTCCAGCTGTAGTTCCCTCTTCCCTGCCCACACACTTATCTCTAAGTGTGCGTGGAGACATGTTGGGTCCAGGAGGCTCCTGTGTACCAGACCCTGGCTGTCTTCACTGTTGATTTTTTTCTCCTTCTCAGACATTCTTTGGCTGGAGGGCTCCAGGAGGTGTTACCGTAAGTTTATATGTGATAGGCATGTTGAGTTATTAAGGGTTTGGTGAAGAGTGGCTCTCAAGTAAAAAAAAAAACAGTATGTGAAATATTATACAAGCTACCTTTACTTCTGTGGGCATTAAGAGAAATGTGTTTTGGGTGTGAGTGGAACTTTGTGTCTTTGTGTGTCTTTCAACATTTGCCCTTCCTTTGAGTATGTCTTGTCGTGTGTGTGTGTGTGTGTGTGTGTGTGTGGGCGCGAGGATGTGTCCACAGATTTGTGTATATGTGTGTATATATCTCCTTGAGTCGAAGGGTTTGTGAGGTTTAATGATGAGCAGTGTCAATGCCTTAGCGTCCAATGTCTGTCAGACTGACAGCAAAGTCGGCAGTTGTCCCTCTTTGTTCCCCTGTGTCGGACAAACATCCATACCACTATGTCACTTCCTGCCTTCAGGTGCAAGCTGTTTGACTGTGTGTTGGTCTGCGTTATGATGACAAGTCGGCTATGATAAGACATTGCCATAGGCTTTCCACGAGTGGGAGTAGATGACTATCTTTCTGCCCGTCTGCATATTCCTTATCAGCAAAGCCAGCACGACAGTTCCCTTCAAAACTCCATCTAAACAAAACACTCCACTGCATTCAATTTTAAAGTATATGTGCACTGATTATTTGTGTGTCCTCCATCACCCTCCCTGCCCCTTTACTGCAATTTCAGCTCCAACTTTGACAATTGCACAGCATTTACACAGTGTGATTATGCAAGTAATTAATGGTGCTTGTCACAATACAAATGCGCTGATTGAGAATGGAGAATGCAATTAGTATGTAAGTGGAATTAGCTATCGATTAGGAGAATGCTTGATTTGTACTCAATGTATATTTTTTCCGTGCAGTTTTCTTTGCCATCACGCCCTCTAGCTTTTTTCTAGGTGTTACACTGGTGTTGCATTGTTTTATTGACTTATTGTTTTTTTTGTACTCTTCTCTTCCTCTCTTTCTCTCGCTTTGTTGTTCCACTCTGTGTTTCTCCTCATTTCACCATCACCCCATTTCTTTTGTTTCATCCTCTCTCTTCCTCCCTAATTACTTCTCACTCTTTATTTTTTCATTCCTTCATTCTTTTCATGGTCTTCTCCCCTCTTTCTCAATCCCTTTCGCTCTCTCCGCTCTATCTTTTCTGTCCTTTCTCTTTTCCGCTCCCTCTCTTTTTTGCCCCAGGCGTGCGGCTCCTTCGGCGGAGTTCTCGGTGGACCGCACGCGTCACCTCATGTCCTTCCTGACCATGCTGGGCCCCAGCCCCGACTGGGACGTGGGCCTGTCCGCCGAGGACCTCTGCACCAAGGAGTGCGGCTGGGTGCAGCGGGTCTCCCAAGACCTCATCCCCTGGGACGCCGGCACCGACAGCGGCGTCACCTATGAGGTCAGCAGCACACACACACACGTCCTTCCTCACCTGCCAACCCCCCACCTCATCTCGAAACCCCACGTCCTGAACCTTCCTCCTCAGGTCTCGTCATGTTCCCTATACCTCGACTGATTCGAACTGGGAAAACCTGATTCGGCGACTCACTGGTTTGGGGTTTTGAAGGAAAGCACTGGCCTGGATCACAGCGCTCAGGCTTGAACCCGTTGAACTCAGCAGAACCCCGCCTGTTTTCTTTCTTTCTCTTTTGGCCTTTCTCTGTCTTTTTGTGGGACGGCCCTTGGCTGCCACCCTTCACCTCGCCGAAGTCTCCAATCAGCGTGGTATTTCAAAAAGACGTGCCGAGACGAGAGCAGGAGTGATCCGCAGAGGAGAGATTTATCGTTAGGCATGGGACAGATGGCTGCTCTAAGGAGACTGCTACTTCTTCTGGATGTGAGACGCATATCATGCTCCTTATTCACGTCGCTCTCCCACTCTCTCTCTCTCTCTCTTTCTCTCTCTACTCGTCCTCCTGCATGACTGTGCCATCTACTGGTCACAGAGGGTACTGCAGGAGTAGCGAGGCAGCCAGTTCACTTATTGAAATAGACCTGTAATCCACCCCCTCGCCCTCCCCCTCCCCCTCCTCTTCCCCTTCCACATCACCACCGGCCTTTTCTTTTTCTGACCTTAAGTGGAGAGAAACGGCAGTGGAAAATCCTGCCTCGAGGGGCCTTTGATCAAATCCTGTGCTTCCGTCCCCGGCTGAATCCCCCACCCCCCTTTTAGACGCCACAGGGTGGCGACGTGTCGCCCAGCCTATCATTTACGGGATGTGATGTTAGGTCACACTCGCTGGGGTGTAGATGGCTGGGTAATTTTTGCAGGCTCTCTACCCCCCTCCCCCCTCCCCCCCTCGGGCTGTGTTTTGTTGTAATAACCTCCTTCTACGACCCTTCCTTCCACTGACTAATAGAACGCCTCCCCTCCCAACCCCACCAACATAGATTGCGGTCTCATATGACCATTCAGGTCTTTATTATGTGCTACAGTGATACCTTTTATTTTCAGGGAAAAATCAACAGCAGCAATATAATATTGATGATCTATCCTCAGGCCTACAGTGCTACATTTTACTCAGCAGAACAGGCATTTGGAGAGTAATTTTAGGGCAGCGGCAATTAGGCTAATCCAGAATGGACTGAATGAAGCAGCTAATACAAATATTAAAAACATGACGTCATATCTATTAGATGAAGCCCCTTGAGGCTCATGGTGATCTTGTTTTAATGAGCACATTTTTTGCATACCCTCCTTATATTTTTGCATTACCTTGCAGTCGTTTTGTGTCCACTAAATCGCCACTATGAACTATAGAAGGCTCCATAGCACTTACTTTTTATTGAGTTTAACTGAAACCACTTGACCAAAGCCAATTTGTGGTGACCTGATATCTGCTCTGACACAATGTGATCTACATTAACAGCTCTCCTCCATGTTTGTGTTTCCCGCCAGTCACCCAACAAGCCCACCATTCCCCCGGAGAAGATCCGACCCCTGACCAGTCTGGACCACCCCCAGAGCCCCTTCTACGATCCCGAGGGAGGCGCCATCACGCCCGTAGCTCGGGTGCTTGTGGAAAGAATCGCTCGCAAGGTCTGGACCATCATCTCAGTGAGACAGAACCACACGATGACTTCATATTGCATCAACATTTCACACATTTTGTGTGTCGATTGTCTTCAAATATTCCGAAAAAATTGTGTTTGAAATCAGTCCATCAAAAGCTGAATTTTACCCTTGATGTATTATGTACACATGATGCATATTTAATTGTCTCAAGGGACATGATTTTACCCAGCGTCCTAAGAGTAATTTGAATAGGACTCTCATGTTGGTGTGGACCCCACTGGGCATAGACTCAGCCTACTGATTGAGATGTTATATGTCTCTGTTGGGCTATGGGCCTCCAGTTATAAATGCCAGTGTGTAGCCTCAGTGCAGACGCCCCGACTCAGATCACACAGACGGCTGTGCATCGCCTCGTTTCTGCCCCGGCCAACTGACGGATCCCTCCACAGACAGATCACTTATTAATGACACTCTCGTAGCCTGAGTCTATGCGCCTCCGGGCGTGCTCAGCAGAAGGAATCGCACCCTCTGCCTGCTCAGCTCAGATCTTGCTTCCCGGCTGCATAAGTGATCTGTTAGAGGGGAGGAGGTTAGATACAGGAAGCTCCAGCTCAGTGACCTTTTTTTTTCCGGTTTGCGGAAAAAAGGTGTGTAGGGGAGAGGTGGGATTCCCCTTTCCGTGATGTGGTGCATTTTAATGTTTTCACAGGGTGAGCAGTGCAACATCGTGCCTGATAACGTGGACGACATCGTGGCCGATATCGCCCAGGAGGAGAAGGAAGAAGGTCTGCTGGTTTTGTCATTTTTTATCTGCTTTCCAACAGACTGTGAAGAGCATTCTGACTCGCATTCTGTCTTCTATCTATTCAATTCTATCTTTCAACCAGCCGTGCTGCTCTACTAAAAGCGGATCATATTAATTCCTTAGCTGTTTGTAATTGGCTGTTTAGTGTTCTGTTTATG
Organism: Sardina pilchardus; assembly: GCF_963854185.1. Classification (NCBI taxonomy): domain Eukaryota; kingdom Metazoa; phylum Chordata; class Actinopteri; order Clupeiformes; family Clupeidae; genus Sardina; species Sardina pilchardus. Next base: position 22,891,322 of record NC_085004.1, on the reverse strand, counting down.
CTTCTTTATTTACTGTAAATACATTTGCGGTTGATAATGTGCATCCATTCAGGTCATACAACGGTCTTACATCTTGCAAACAGAACATTGTTTTTTCACATTTTAGTATGTCTGTATTCCTTTGATCATCTCTATATTGGGCTGATGTTCTGTCATGTCCGGTCCCCCCCCTCCCCCCCCATCTCTGAGCAGACGACACACCTGAGACGTGCATCTACTCCAACTGGTCCCCGTGGTCAGCCTGCAGCTCGTCCACCTGTGAGAAGGGCAAGCGCATGAGGCAGCGCATGCTGAAGGCCCAGCTGGACCTGAGCGTGCCCTGCCCTCACACTCAGGACTTCCAGCCCTGCATGGGCCCCGGCTGCAGCGACGAAGGTCAGAGGTCATGCTGCACATACTGTAGCGCTGCTAACACTGAATATGCATACAGCGCCCTCTACTGTCACTGGTACCCCTGGTGATGAGTAAAAAGAGTAAAAGACAAAATTGATGAGTAAAAAGACAACATTATCTTTTTGTGTTTTATCTTAGTTTCACAATGAGAACAATGATGATCTTTTTTTATACCTCTTCTTATTTATCTTTACTAGGGTGCCAATATACTGTATATATTGGCATATATACGGTACTGTAGGTTGCTGTAAATACTAACAGGTAGTGCTTAATGTTTTTAAGACCTAACCAGAATCAGTTAACTGCATCCATACTGCACACTTAATGTATACTTTTATAAAGAAAAGCCTACAGTATGTATGAATCATAATATGGGCATGCCACCTGCATTCTGGTGTTTTGTCTCTCCGTGGGGCCTGGCTGCAGCATCAAATGTCAGCACTCAGTGCACATGGCAATACTTTATCACCTGCAATTAGATATACACACATATGAAAGCTTCATCAAATGGTCCTTTGAGAGCTCCCCAAAAACATTTCACTCTACATTGTGCTGTTTTACCCTGGGGACTGGTTTCCAAAAGCTGTAAGTCTAGGACTATAGGCTTAATCCATGTATTTGAACAGGTCTATTAATGTATTCCTTTAAAAAGTAAAGGACATGGATTGTATCTATAAAGTGTATATGCGGGCATGATACCTTCAGATGTTTTGTCCCTCTACAACCAATGCCAAAGATAATTTGTGTGATATATTTTCTAGGTCATTCCATAGATAATTTATTTGCAGTTACTGCTAGTAATGGCTGCCCATGGGTTTACGCTGAATTGCACACAAACATGTGTGACAAGGTTTATGGTAATAGTGATTTATTATGCCCCTTGGAACCATCATTTAGTTTATTCCAGACTGTGTAAAATAAGTCCCTGAGATGCTCTGGGTTCACGGAGAGGGACTCTATGCTCATAATGACAAACCATTTTATCAGATGACAAAAGCGGTGAGACACGTTTCTTTACAAGAGCCATTTGCCCGCTTAGGCCTTGGCATTGATTCCTACACAGACACATGCAAAGGTCAAGTGTGTTATTGTGGAGATTTTATTAGCTGGTTTGGCGATCGATGAATCTGAGGCTCATTGGTGTGGTGGCCAATAAAAACAGAGAAGATTACAAAATCAGAAAACCACTTTTGATGTGTGTGGTAATTTTTGTGTAAAGCGAGTTGGTCATCACACACAAACATTCACATATGAAGGGCCTTTTTTTATTAAGAACTATTATAGTTGAAGTAAGACTTTTGGGAATATGTGACTAGGAATTGGGTAGGAAGTATCAAAATGGCATGTGTGAATTTGTGCCTTTTTTACAAGAGTGCTTTCACATTTGATGTGGCACATTTGCTCAGCCGATGCCGTCATTGCCAGTCTCACAAATGTGTTTGTCATTCGCTTTGAGATGTTCAGACCAAACGGCCTCCGAGTTCTTTTACGAGACCCAGCGGGCAGATATCCCCCTCTGTTTTGGTTTCTAATGGTCTGTTAACATCCATTATCGATTGATAATGTTGTGGTCGGCTTGATACAGAGGCCTCTGGGATACAGAGTTTACACAGCGCTTTATTAATGATTAGATTAGTGCTGCTTCATCGAGCAGATCCAAGTGAAGTCTTCAATTTAGTGGTGTTGATAGAGTAAGTGTGATTTTGGAGATGGGGTGGGGGCGTTGAGGGTGGTTGAGTTGTGTATTGGAGAGCGATGCAAAAAACGAATGGCCATTATGTTTTCGAAACATGGAAAGTCAGACTTTAAAGTTAGACACAATGCCATGCTTTTTGTGGGTTCACAGTTAAATAGATCTGGAGACGGCGTCAATAAAATAATGGGGGTGTCAGTCTTGACTTAAGGACTTAACTAAAGGGTTTTTTTACGGGTCATTTTTCTTACTAAAACTTGGTGTCAGCAGCTTTGTTAAAGTGTTGTTAACTCACAATTAAAAAAAAACTGTTAGTGAGATTTAGGACTACTCTTAGTAGTAAAAGACAAAATGTTTTGTGAATAGAGGCCCTGCCCTCCCCAGTGGAAGACCAGAAGGTTGTTAGCTCGATCACTGGAGCTACCACAATTGTACCCCTGAGCGGAGCACTTAATCCTGAATTGCTCCAGAGGGACTGTCCCCATAGTTTGCAAACTGCTCAGAATAATAGTGTAGCTAAATAACAAATTATGGAATGTAATGAACACAAGCATTTTTCAAAGAAGACCAGTGGCTGTCAAAGTGTGGGGCGGACTTGAATTGAGACATGGCTGGTGGGGCACGATGAACAGGGGGACATTTTTATTTTTTGTGCCTGTGTTTATTGATGCCTTTCTTTTTTCACAAGGAAGATCATGCAGTAATTTCCTGCCGCATTGTGTATAAGCTGCAAGGCAGTGTTTTATACAAGTTAAAAGAACCATATTAAAAAAAACATATTAATACCATAGTAGTAACTGCCCCTGTGTACTGTATTAACCTCATCGCTGAAGAAATTTAGCAAAATCAATGTATAAGCCGTGGCTAAGATTTGGGAAATTACGATATATTCAACACAAAATAGCCACACCACCAGACATATAAGTCATTACTGGCCTACACTGTACATAATTATAAATTAAAACAACATCAGATCGAGGGGATCAAGATCAAGATCAAGAAATGTAACAATGACACTTTCAGGTTACCATTGTACTGGAGTGATGGGGTCCGGTGGGGCTCAACAGTCCTCCACCTCCAAAGTGGGAAATGACAGTAAAAATTTGAGTGCCACTGAGACAGAGCCATCACAGTGTGATATAACAATGGGCACTCCACTAAAGTTGTTGTTCGCACCCACAGCGGATGCGTCCACGTGCATGATGTCCGAGTGGATCACCTGGTCCCCGTGCAGCGCGTCGTGTGGGATGGGCACGCGTTCGCGCGAGCGCTACGTCAAACAGTTCCCTGAGGACGGCTCCATCTGCACGCTGCCTACCGAGGAGACAGAGAAGTGCACCGTCAACGAGGACTGCTGTGAGGGCACACACATCCCACAATACACACACACACACACACACACACACACACACACACACACACACACACACACACACACACACACACACACACACATGCACACACATTCCTTCTAGGCCAGCAGAGGACACGCACACTTTGGCCCTTTGGTCCGTGGAGACATTGTTGTTCTAACTCAAATGTTTACAAAGTCTGTGCGCGGGGTGACTTTGCCAAAGCTGCAGAGTCAGAACGTGAGCCTGCACATGATGCACATGATCTGCCCATGTCAAAGGAGCGTCGGGATTGACGGCGCAGCGTGAGGAAAACCCAACTGGCAGAAGAGAGGAGGTGGAGGGTGCAGAACTACTAGGGCACACTAGGGCTGAGTTGTAGCATAATGAGCCTATTTCACAAGATGTCGCCACTGTGTAAACTAACTTCCTCTGGAACAGCTCAGTCTATAGGAAAGACAGAAACAGGAAGATGTTTTACCCTGCCAATTAAGGCATCATTAACATCAACTAGGTCAGACACCTGGACACTGTGAAATTGGCTGATAGACAAGTCTCTGGCTGTAATGTCCAGAACCTCCTGATGTGCCGTGTGTGCTGAGTGAGGAGGATTCGGCCAGGGCTGGAGTTAAACACTGCAGGAGGGCGCATCTCCATAGCAAAGGTCGAGAGGAGCTCTGCAGCATGCTGGCATAACCCCCCCCACCCCTTCCAGGACAAAATCAGCTCTTTTCTGCGACCTTGTCAGTTACAGAGTAATGCCCCCTATCGTTCTTTCTAAAACAAACACGCATGCACACACAATCACACACACACACACACACACACACACACACACACCAAGACAAACACACATTCTCTCAGCCAGCCTGAGAGTCCAGGTCAGTCAGCCCTTAGGGTCTTCTCTCAACTGGCACTTTGCCAATGCAGATCACTTCCAATCTCTTATTCGTCAAACCATCACAGTCTCTTGACAACCAACCTGATAGTCCCTTGACACTCTCAATTTATTATACTCAGACACACCATCACACAATGAAGTTGCCATCTTCAGTTTACATGCCTA
>NC_085004.1:22874318-22881818 GCF_963854185.1 Sardina pilchardus | reverse complement strand
ATCATTTCATTGAAAATAGAACTGTTCCATCCTGTGATTTCTTCTTAGGTAGTGTATTATATTCCTGAACTAAAAGCACAGGTGTTATGCCATTCCAGCATTTTCTATATGCCTCAAAATGTTGCTGTTTTTAGGACAGACAAACCTGTTGTGATTTTTACCCAGCAGAAATAAAAATCAAATTCTCCTCAACTAAAACCTTAATATTTTTTTTGCATTCTTTTTACTTTTTCTTTTTTTGGGTTGTGGATTTCTTTTTTATAAGACTGTCACCCAAGATTCTTACCAAAGTCTTGTGTAGATGTTTTCTAGTTGTCTTTGTCTTTTATCTCTCCAGCTAACACAATGATAAATATTTTGGAATATATCACCTTTACAATAAAAGTAAGTGTGACAAAGTACCCTGTATCATTTGCCAGGATTTTTCTCACATCAGAAAAGAAGAAGAAAAAACATTTGTGTTGTTGTCGTTATTGTGGCTGAAAAAAAATCCCTATGTAAGACCATGATAACATTCATTCATACAGTATATGACATATTCATACAAAAATGCAAAGGAAATGTGGTTTAATTATCATCCAGGCAGTCTGTGTTGTCGTTGGAATGCACTTGATATCATTGGCCACAAGATGGAGACTTCAAGCAGTGAAACCAAATCCCCAGCAAAAAATAGACTCACAGCTGTTATGCACAGCACACGCCACAGCGTGGCAGCAGACCACAAGCACAACACATCTCCACAACAATCCATCCATCTTTGGCACCTACATCTCAGATTTCCTGTTTTTATCAGCCTCCTAACTCACTTCTGTCACCATCATCGGCTCACACACCCCAACACTATTCTCATGTGCTCCTTTCAATCACGTCGCCATGGCAACCGGAAAATGGTTCTCCCATCCCCAGCAGCGCCGGCAGCGCTCCAGTCTTTTCCCAGTTCCCAGAGTTTGCCCCTCCCAGTTCATCTTCCCAACATGTAGGTGACCCAATCATAACACGGGGCTGCCACTGCCACACGATTATGCAACAGAGATGTTTTAAAGGGGGGATGGGGAGTAGGAAGCAGGAAGAGAGAGGAAGGGCGTTATAAATCTTCAATAAGGCCTGTGTGTTACTTTAGGGGCAGGAAGAGTAAAGGCTTAAATGAATTAAAGAAAATTCCGGAAAGGCTGACTTCCTGGATGCCCAAGGCTATCTCTCTAAGCTTCAGTTTTAACATTCAAACAAAGGTTGAGCCACTTTTAAGTTTCCACCTCGGCCCCTGCTATGTGGAGCCTCATTAGTCCTGTGGCTGCCTGTCTTAATGAGCAATTGCAGGCTTTCGTGGTATTGGCACCCATTTTAAGCAGTCGTGCAATGCAGGGCTCATTTCAGACTGGCGCCGGAGTGGCACGATGTGACTGGGGTTAGAATGGGATTGAACACGTCCTCAGGTATGGCTCAGCGTTGGAGCTGTAGGGATGTGGGTGAATTATTCAGCACTCATGTTGTAACATTATACATTTTCTGTCACCATGGTGACATCAATGCATACCCCCCTGCACCACCACACACACACACCCACACATACATACACATTCCCACACCCACACATGCATACATACACGCATGCACACATACACATATAGTGCACACACCCACACACACACACACACACACACACACACACACACACACACACACACGACTGACTGTCCTTAGCATGCATACCCTGTGACTCTGTGAGATTTGCTATGAATTGTCATGGCAATTATCTGCTGACATGCACATAAAGCATCTCTGGATCTGGCATGTCCTCTGAGATGGGCTGTGTGTGTGCGTGGAGACTGTGCCTAACGAGCTTCCCAGACTCCACGCTCCTCTCTGTGCACTGCTCCTATATACAGTGGTGATGTACTGTAAGCAACACCAACAGCGGTTTGCATTGCTGATGCGTTTTCATCATAAAATGTGTGAAAAGAAGAGCTTAACATGCAGGTAGCTCGGTAAGGAGGCTCTGGCTCAATAACAAACAGAGAAACAGTGTAATTACTAAAGCCAGCACTAACAACTCTCATGCCTATTCCTTTAGCCAGAACATTAAAATCAGAGTTATGGTAATGAGTATAAATTATTATTTTGAAAATGGAATGGCAGTAAACAGTCCACAGACATTTTCTAGTCCTAGCATGGCTCATCAGCCTGTTTTCAATCTTCAGCTTTTGAACGTTTTGACATTGCAAAAGATAATTATTGACCACGCTGATCGATATCAATCACTGTGAAGTAAACACACAGTTAACGCCAACAGCTTGAACAGCATGACATGATGGATTAGTGGTTTCTCACAGTTTTTGACAAGATTATATCCGAAGTTCACCCCCAATGAAGTGTATACCAGTGGCAGTATTAAGCCATGACATTCAGTAAGAAGAACTCAGTTTAATTAATAAGCTGTCAAATGTAGTTCCTGTATGATTGAGGCTTTGCATCAGCACAGCTCTTTATATACAGGAAGGCGGCCAGAAGCATGCACTCAAACATACTTATGTTTTATATTCTTTATGTATCATGATCGTGACATCAATGGTCTTGCAGCAGACTCATTGTCCATGATATGCATATATTGGAATGGTTGTAATGTCCTTGCACAGATATGGATATATGCATAATGTATATGCTCTTATCCAAGTAGCGCACTGTAACAGTAGTAAAATGGTCATTACAGCAGTGGAGCTCAGGTGGCACAGTGGTGATATGTTTTGAAGTGGATGTGATACAGCTGAAGAGGGAGCCTGTTGCCCTGAGGTCTGGTGAGATTACTTTCACAAAATACTCAACTCTAGATCAAACTGCCCCTTGCATCTCCCCGCTCCTTTCCGTAATGCCCATTCAAGCTTCTCCTGGGAGCCCACTTACGGTGGACGGCACATGATATATACGATAACAAGCTGTTGTGTAGAATTCATAATGTTCCAGGTGGTGTGTGGCACAGTATATTTCATTTCAGTCTTGAACACATACATCCAACCTGCATACTAAGCTATGGCTTCAATGCTTTTCAAATGTCTTTTTTTATTTTTTACAATTATTTTTTTTGTTGTTCAAATCTTATTTTACGTAAAGAAATATTGTAGAATACAGGTTTGTTATGAATGCTCCCGACTGTCCTTCTAATATTAGAGGATGTACAGTTAGCATGTTCAAAGAAGAAAGGCCTTTAGTGAATAATCAATGTTTGATGCATCTCACAATGAAGAATTCCCATCCATATAATTATCCTCCACGTGGCACCGAAACACGAGCCAGGATATCACAATCTTACCTTGATTAATAATATGCGTCCGCACCAAGACTAGCTAGTTGAAATTCATGCCACACACGCATGCACAAACACACACACTCTCCTTTTCCGATTACAATCAAAACATACCACAGTAGGGGGCTGGTGACACCTGCATGACTTATCCTGAGAGCCGTGAGTCAATCAGCAAAGCAAAGTGTGTGTGTGTGCGTGTGTGTGTGTGTGTGTGTGTGTGTGTGTGTGTGTGTGTGTGTGTGTGTGTGTGTGTGTGTGTATATACGCTACCTGTTGAACATGCTCTTACAACTGTGCTGATTATGGCAATAGTCTCAAATGGCTCTAGCTGTGAGCCTTTTACCTTTATACAGACATTATTTGATAAACACATGCTTGATTTCACTATTGAGTCCAAAACATCACCTCAAACTTCAACATGACAACATGCAATTGTTACGCGAACAGTCAGTGATTTCACCGAAAGTTTCATGTGGCTTTTCATGTTCTTTTTGTTGGCTGTTCATACAGTGCACTGTAGCACTAAAGCACACCATACAGAATGGCTCTGGAGATGGAGGCAGCACAGCGGAAGGGAAAAACTAGATTAGTCAAGCATTCTGCCGACTGTATTCTTTGTTAGTTTATGATCTGTTGTGCCGATAAGGCTCCAGAAATCTCTTCTGCTTTCTATCTTCAGTTCCATTTTAATCTCTGGAAACAGACATCGAGCAGCCCCCCAGTTGGAAACAGGGACAATTTCATGCCAATGAGAGAAGGCGGGAGGGGGGGTGCTGGGATAACTCAATTCCAATTTTTTTTGGACAGGACGAAAAACAGTGTGGCTGGCCTTTGTCTTGGCCAAGCCATTAATGTGAACTTGAAGAGGAAATATAAGATTCTGTAAACTAATAAGCCATGGACTAAAGGAAATCAATAAGATGGCCAGGACCAGGGAGGCTATCGCACAAATTTATAGACTTCACTGAAGGTTCTTGGCTTTGCAAATTGCATTTTTGCGTGATGATGATGCATGGAGGTATAGAGCGCAGGGTGTGGGCCAGAGATATATGCTTATTAAAACATGGAGAAAATGCATTGCAGGTCTACATTATCTGTGGTCTTATGGTCTTATGATCTTATATTGTTTGTGGTGAGCCGCATGAAGTTCTCTCTCTCTGTCTGCCCTCTCTCTTTCTCCTTTCTCCTTTCTCCTCTCTCTCTCTCTCTCTGTCTCCCCTCTCTCTTTCTCCTCTATCTCTCTCTCTCTCTCTCTCTCTCTCTCACACACACACGCACACACACACACACACACACACTCACATACACACTCTCTACCCTACGCCCATAATAGAAAAAGGGGGATGCCTGCTGTGCTGGCTGACACACACTACTGAGCTATTCTGTCAGGACTGGTGCATCAGAAGCTTCTTTCAAGACCAACAAAACAACCCGGGTCACAGATTTATGAGTTCATTTGGCTTTTTAGGTAAATAATTAATGTGAAACAGCCATAGCTCTTAATATAGTCCTGGTATGATGGATTTGGTAGAGTAAATGAGCGATTGCACAGTTTTCTTCTGCTACATGCTTTTTAGGAACCACATACTGTATACTGTATGTATTCCACCCTCCATCTGTTTCTTGCCATGTTACATGCATAATAATTCAGTGACAGTCAATAAACACTAGAATCATCACCTTAACTGGCTGGCAATATATTTTATATCTGTAATTAACGTCCCAAATGACACTTTATTGCCTGCTTCAATCATTCTTCATATTGTCATGATGATGGTTTCATAATCCCATGGGAAATACCCATTCAAGCAAGATTTATCCCCAAATTTAATTAGATATGGTGTCTGCATTTTACTCTTCAATGATTGCTTTGATTTATTTTCTCCCAAAATGTGTCTCCTCTAGTCTGAGTACACACTGGGAGAGGCTAATTGTGAAGACAAGAGAAAATGAAACCGATGGATGTGTCATCCAAGTGGGAGCAGAGAAAAGTTGATTTTTCGCCCTCAAATACACTAGACAGTAACCCGATATTGACTCATGTTTCGACAACTCCAGGAAGCACCAATTAGCAGCCCCGGAGAAATGCAATGTGAGACATTTGCACTCACAGACTCCCTGGTTGTAGACTCTTCACAGTGGACAGCATGAATGAGAAAGAGAGAGGGGGAACGTTCTATAAACGTGTGATTTGTACTGAATACGTAAGTTCATTCAGGATGTTTTCTCTCTTTGCCTGCTTATTTGTCCTCAGACTACAATGCATTGTTTTATTGTTTAGCAGTACCTATGTGTCCACGCAAAATTACAAAGAAATGAGAGGAATATGCTCATGTGTAATCCCCTAGAACTAACAGTAAAATACCATTGCTTTCTTCAACTCCCTAGATCACTTCCACCCATTTAAAATACTGATGAAAACTGCCTCAGCGTAATAAAGGCACCTACACTTATTGCTTTAATGTAAATGATTCCACATGAGAACATTCTGTGTTCAATATGCGGTTGAAACCTCCCCGCATGCATTAAACATGTGGATAAATGCATATAGGCTGTGCATGATTTCACCCATGTACAGTTGTCTTGTTGGAGCTCTACGGATCAGTGCATCCATTGTTTTGTCAGCAGGAGGGTGTGTGTTGATGGGAATGTGAACGTGCTAATGCAACACCATGTTGAATCCGAGTCCTTGCTCTTTTTTCTGTGAAGACTTGCATACTAAGTGAGTTGCCTGACTCCAAGTGCTGCAAGCGTGGGCTATTAGCATTTGGTAAACTCAAGGTTCAAGATGGTAATTTTTCTGTTGTAATGGTCTGATTAAATTGATTGCCTTGTCACTGATGAACGATTTTAATGTTATTTCTTCTTTATTATGCATATATTCCCATTCATAATGACAAGCCCACACAAATTGGGAGAGGACAAAAAAGTGTTATTTGCAATGTGCAATTGAAATCTTTCTAAGATGATGCATAATACTGGAATAGTTGCCATGACAATCTGTTACATTGAAAGTCAAATCAAAATTATTTTACATATGTCATTGACTGCAGCGCCAGACACTTGAGCATTAGGCTATGTAAAAAGAAAGTCCCAGGTGCAATGAAGCAGAGGTAAATTAAATATACACAAACATTATGGTTGGAATGTCAAAGCCATTTAACAGAATATTACATATTCTATACATGCCTAAATCTGCAGTTAGAAAGTTATATGAAATTGATAGTCCTTGAAATGGTCGTTAAGTATTGATGTACTGTATATGGTGAGCTTTCAGCATTCATCTCGCATCTCATCGCTCTCATCCGGAATCTTATATTCCTGAAATCCGTTGTTGTGTGAATGATCCAACACGTTAGCCTGTGGCTCCCGCTCCATGGTGTGTGTTTCCGTGGCAACGGCTTCACTCAAATCATGGTAGTGCCTCTGCCTCTGTGTGTGTGTGTGTTTGTAGGTCCGTGTGTCTGTGTATGTGTGATCAAGTATGTGGAGGTATGTGTCAATATGCATGTCTCTCTCTCTCTCTCTCTCTCTCTCTCTCTCTCTCTCTCATTCTCTCTGTGTATGTGTGTATCTGTGTGTCTTTCTTTGTCTCTATCATTCTCTCTCTCTGTGTGTGTGTGTGTGTGTGTGTGTGTGTGTGTGTGTGTGTGTGTGTGTGTGTATAAACAGGGAGCAGAAATCCCACACAAGAGAGGAGGAGGCATTGAATCCCTCCTTGTGGAACCAAGCAATGAGCCATGGTCACGGTGAATCAGCGAACCAGCGTGTAGGAAGGAAAAGTGCAACCAAATCCCCTACACCAGGTGATTCCTGTGCACTTCACAGACTCAACAAAAGAATCTTTAATACCTTAAAACGTCCACCCACAACCTTGCGTGGAACCGAGGAGAAACAATCATTTCTTTCCCCTCTGACTTTGCCGCGGCAGGGACAACAAAAGATTTCTTCAACGCGATTTCAGAAATGAATTCCACGCCTTAGACATGTTTTTGTTTACCGTCTTGGCATACTGTAACTTGACATTTGGCTCTGTTTTCATCCACCTACAAATTGTGCCCTTCATCGGAGGAACTCCAAGCGCAGCTTCCAAGGTGGAACATGCACAATTGCTCACTGGGATTGTCCATTCCCCCGCACAATAGCTCAAGGGCTTAGGACTCAGGCACTTTGGTTGAGAGAGTGAGAGAGAGAGAGGCAGA
>NC_085004.1:22826818-22869318 GCF_963854185.1 Sardina pilchardus | reverse complement strand
CGGCTATTCAAATGAGATGCAGCCAGCCACGCTTCTGTCGAGCCCACCGTTATCACTCATCTCCACAGGGACAGGGGACGCGCCGAAGGGAAATTGCACTTCTGGAGAGGGCTTTCCTGACTTATTAGGGACTGTTTGAACAAAAGGAGTTCAGAGAACCAAGGACATACAATAGCAGGGCATAGCTTTGCGCTGCTACGAGACAGGGAACCGAGGTAGCGCAAACGCAATAGAGGCTAATGGAGGAGGGGTGACTCGAGAGGAAGCGCACAAATGTTAACTGCTTCAGTGACCTTTCAACCTCCTGAGGCAACACCTCGGCTGCCGGTGTAACAGCTTTCATTCTGTCAGGGTTCCTCCGGTATCCCAGGTTACCAAAAACAATGGAGGCTGCGATGTGATGTCAGTCACGACCCAAGAGAGTACTGATTGGCCAATGGAATGGGGACATGACACCATGTCCTCAGTAGAGTGTGTTACCACTTTATAACTCGCAAAGCCTGCCATCAGTTTTGGCTTTCAACCCATTTTGAACTCACAGACACTGAGATAAGGTCACATAACCTTAAAAAAATACAAGAAATATACATGTTAGCCCTTTACTGTAAGAGCCTTTTCCATTGAAAATGCCTCTTAACGCTTGCCTAGCTACAGTAAGCCACAACTCTAAATGCCTGTGGATGCGACAGTGGGCCTGAATAAAGATTTAGAATAGGCCATGAAAGAGAACATGGGCACAATAGTCCCGGCATCCCACATCTTACTCCCCGTTTCACAACGGTAAGTTCTCTTTTCAGTTTGCTCACGCTGTGTAGATGCATTCAAAGGGTATCATTCAGAGTTCAGTAAAGATTATAGGTCCTTAGGGGTAGGGCCATGCTGCGAGGACATGCTGTTAAACTTGATGGTTGCGGTAGACCTCTATGATGTTGCTATTTGCAGTTAACACACATGCTTTGTGACTTAGCACATCTCCCCTTTTTTCCCTCCCCTGACAAGAGTCACTGTCGTCGCTCTAATCTCTTTCACACAGCGCGGGTAAATGTCAAGAGACGATAACGCGTACAGTATTTCCCTTTTAACCGGCGCAACCTGGCCATGCCGATAAAAGATTTAATTAAGAAATGCAATTAAGAGCTCACTTGCGCACTATCAGACATTTATGCAGTCCAATTTAAAGTTTGAGATGAAGAGGTTGGGAGGAAAAGCACCTTAGATGTTTTAGCAATTGTTCTTTGATACAGCTGATGATTATCCGATTTTTTTTTTTGTTGGAAAATCAGGTGAGGCTTTTGTTTGTGAGTCACCATGAAGAGTGAGAAGAGAAAGAAACGGAGGAGGAGACGGGTCAAAAGAATGGATATCAATTCGATTCGCCATATGAATGTGCCTCTCACTGTTTCCACCTCTGCTTCTCCTCAGTCTGCCAGTGGATGAAGTTAACTAGATTGCTCAAATGCCCTACTTCCTTGAGACAGGAATCGCACGCAGATGGGGGGAACAGGCATGCATAATTCTCTCAGTTGCAGAAAGCAGTGGAGATAACAATCTTGGCTCTATTATATGCTAATCTGACACATGTATGATCTGATACATGTATGACTTGTCAGTGTGGTAAGCCACAGCCGGTAAGATATAGCTGCCAGCCCGTGGCAATTTTATCAATTACATCTGATGGTTTTCCCATCTGGTCTGTAACTCGGAGGTTTGAAAGGGAACTCCACAGGTTTCAACACCAGCTCTGCCAACTATGCCTGCAGTGTTTTTAATATATTTATGTCTCTTGTGAATTATTTCTTATGGGGAACACATATTAAATGCTGTGTGAGACACAAGATGTTAATACCAAGCATCCTTACAGTAAGCCAACATTTCTTTTGTCTTTCAAAATTAGATTTGTGTGCAGATTTTGAATGCAAAATAGAATCTACCTTGAAAGAAGAACAGTGATGTTGAAATGCTTAAAAATGCTTGTTTCCCCAGACATTCAAAACATAATGGAGGTTTTATTCTGAGCAGATGCCCAACCACCCACACACGTAGAAATCCACCACACACACACACACACACACACACACACACACACACACACACACACACACACACACACACACACACACACACAACACACTCTCACACACTCTCACACTTGTAGCTTGCAGCTTGTTGAGGCTATAGAGAGCTATAAACCTTTGAACCTTCAAAAGGTAGCCATTCCAAATGGTACAGATGGTATTCAAGATTGTTTTCCACTGTGCTGGTGCGCAGTCTCCCATGATGGATTGAGCCAAAGCACAGCAGCGCATTGTGAAAACCTTGACCGAAGAAAAGCCCTCGCGATTACAGACAGATTTATAAAATTGCCGGGCAGTGCTTAACGGCGAGCCAAAGGCATTTCGCTGTTAAGTGCGGAGGACACGTTGCTTGGCTCTTGTGCCGTGAAAACTGTATCAGTGACAATGTGGGCAGCATGCTAACAAAGAACTGCAAGAGGCTTTGAAAGCATGTGTGACACTTTAAACCACTATTCTTCCCCATCAAGCCCTATTCCATGACAGCTCACTCTGTCTCAACAAAGGGAATACAAGTAAAAAATAGCACTTAGTGGAGAATGGTACACGCAATTGCCTTGGAAATGTCTTGCAAAAAGTAAAGTAAAACCACGGTGTGTGTCCTTGAGCCCAAATTGATCTTTTGACAGATTAATATAAGTGCAGCACTCACACAGTGCTGTCTTTGCTCCTGAATGAAAACAAGACATTCAAATCATACCTCAAACTCATGAAATCCATTTCTAGAGATGCACAAAGGTGCTTTTGTCTGCCACAGGACCAAAATGAGAATTACTGCGAGTGGGAGCCCCTTTTATATCGACTTCCCTTTGAGATTATGACATGCTAGGCCAGGAATGAAGATGTTTTATTTACTTGACATGTTGGCGAGACAGGGAGCTAGCCCGCTGAGCTTCCTGCTGGCAGTCATTCTGACGGGTTCTTCAGCATGCCATGATGGCGGCTGTCGTTCTCCAGGGAATTCTGTGGAGCAATATAAATAAATATTTACACCAAGGCGGGCTTCACTGCCTCCTTTTCCTCAGGGTTATTTAATAACCTGTGGCCTCCCCAGAGGTAGATCCATACTGACATGCTACAGTTTGCTTCTGTCTTCTTCTGCTTTAAAACAATATTGACTTTTGATATTGAACACGTCAGGTTTATGCATGTGCATATATTACGTAAGGCATAGTGAGTGAATTGGACTCTTCCCTTCATTATTATCATCATCTCCCAAGAGCCAAAGGAATCAATAGTCATGCATATAGGATGAGTAGGTAAAGTTAACGAGAACAAATATGGCAGCATTTTCAATGTTTATGCATTCACGGCAGCAGTTCCAGAATATATTCACAGGTGTGTCTTTCATGGTCATTTGGAAGAGAAACCAAGCATGTCCATCACAGCAGACTCTCATTGAAGATGTGGTGATGTTGGAGCCAGTGCTTCAAATTTTGTCAGGGGTCCAACAACTGTGAATAAGATAGAGAGTATACAATTTTCTCCTCTTGTTTCGAGAAGCTGGTGTGGAACTCAAGTTCAAGTTATTAATTAGTGGAATCGCAACATGAATGAAATAACATTTTTCTGTCTACCACACATGCATACACACACAGACAGACACACACACACACACACACACACACACACACACACACACATACACGTGGTTGGAACAACATAATAATCCCTCAGGATGCTGTCATTCCCAGCTGAATGACATCCAGCGTCAATGTTCCACCAACAGTGAGAGACATCTCAACAGGCCGGCTGCAGCACTGCAGGAGTTTGGCCCTCATTGCTGTTTCCTCCATTTAAAAACAACACGCTGAGAACAGCGATAGGAAGACCAATGCTTATCACGTTCCTTGGGTGTCTGGTAGCTATCCCACTGCTTACAGAAACATTTGCCCATTTTATGGTAGGCTTCCCCTGATGGACAAATACCATCAGTAGCCATTAATGCAACAGCACTGTGCTCTCTGAGCGTGTGCTCATAGTAGAATATGAACAATTAAATCAGGGAGTCTTTAATTGTGCCGTTATATTTCAGGAAGTTAATTTTCATTTATTTATTTTTTTTTCATCAATTACTCATGGGACGGTAGGGAGAGACGACGTAGCAAGATGAAATTGCCCAGGGTAGTGATTGCTCAGCCAACCGTAACTGGCCGTTATTGCAGAGGAGGATGATAGGAGCTTCCCTAACGGATCTTGCTGGGCCGTGCTAATGGTGTTTTTAAATGTCTGGAGTTGGAGCAAGTTCATCGAGATTCGCAGAGGCAGCTGGGGAGATGCATTATATGGATTACTGCCACACTTACGGAATTAACCTTAGTCCTGATCTAAATGGGGTCTTAAAGTATGTGAATATTCTACTCAATGACTGTACCAACACAATGCTGTTATCTCAGAAATAAAGGCAGTTTTAACTAGCTGACAGAAACTTATCATGTCTAGACAGGGGAGAGATTGAGATACATCACAGATTTCCTGCCACAAATGTGCAAACACACATGTATGCGCTCGAGTGCTCACTTTCTCGAACATACTGTACGTCACAATCCCATCCATACAGCAAGCTTATTGTGTCCTCCACACTCACTCTCACACATACTGTACATACACTCACTGGCACTGCATGCAAGCACCCCATAATATGCACACAAAGCTGCTCCCACACACTTACTTAAACCCTCAAACACTAGCACAGACCCTCACATGCTCGTACAAAACGTCACGCGGTCGCAAAAACCTTCACACCTTCCAACAAGCCCCTACAAGCTCACACAAACACTTTCCTCTCTCCACAGGATGATGAATGCGGGGTGCCACAGGACCTCCTTTGATGGAAAATTCCTGCCAGGTGCGAAGAGCGAAAGTTTCGCCCCTGCCTCGCCACAATAATAGTTATTTGCTATTTTTACACGTGACTTTGGGCAGTTTGTGACACAGAACTAAACATGCCACGCTTGATCTCTTGTTACAACCTATACTGTACAGTGGAGTGGAAAGAGCTTCCCTTCTGGTTGATCAAATGATAGTGAATGCTGGTGAGATTCGGGCTTGCAGCAGAATCATGATCAGACTTTAGAAGAAGGCATGTGTTTCCATGGATAGCATATGGAAATGTACAGTCTGTTCTACTGTGTGTTGTCAAACACAACATTATTTTTTATTCACATGTGATCAGTATTTTTCACACTCCTCTTTACAATGAGACGAAATGATGCACGCTTATGTAACTTACACAATTAGGCAGTTATTCAGTGCAGTAGAGCAGTGCCAGCCATGGAAATATATTGTGTATTTACTGTAAAAGTTATCAGAGTTATGGATGATTTTTTTAGAAAGTGCGATATTGCAGAGTGCGTAGCTCAGTGGACTAAGGGGTTGCCAATCAGATAATTGTCCGGTCCCAGTCCACTTAGCTGTAAAATGGGAACCAGCTTTGGCTGGAGGTATCCTGTGAGAGTGTGTGTGTGTGTCCCATCTAGGGGGATTCCACAAGAGAGCTTCTCTGGAGAGAATAAACTGGTCTTTACTTCTAGATCACAGAAAACAGTATATTTACAGACAGTATCATCAACCATATCTATAATCTATAATAGATTATCTAAATGCTATTCTCTAAACACTACCTGTTGCTCTTTTTGTATTCCATTGGTTTTCCAAATGTTGGAAAATCCGGTTAAACTAATCATTTGATTATTGTGTTGGTCTGTATGTACTGTATTCTGGAATCAGATTCCTTTGAAATCAATCTTGATGCATGATAGCCCAAGAAACATACTGGAGCATAGCATGTGACTTGGCACAGTGGTTTGTATACAAATGTCATGGGATGGATTTTTATTAGATTACTTACATGGCAATCAATTGATCAAATGCTATTTGAGGCTAAGATGGATGGATGACTGGCTCCCATCTGCTCAACAGCATGATTTCCCTTGAGAAACACCAGTGCTAAATCAAATGCTATTAATTGCATTTCACATGCCACATAGAGACCATCTACTTGTAGCAAAATGATTGACCAGATATGCCAATTTCTACAGTATGAAGAAGACTTTATCAATGCATGCTATTGGTTTATTTAGACTACAACTTTATAATTATCTTTGTTTAGGCATGTTATACAGTAGATATATCAACGTATCCTTGTGATTTTATTGTAGTTGTTCAAATTTCTTCGACTTATCTATTTAGAAACAAACTAGTTTGTCGATCAGTGTCCCTGACGAGTTTACAGCACACAAACCCCAACCCTAGCCCTGACCATAGCACACACCTGAGCCCATCTTTAATCCTAAATCCCGCCATTTGCATCGCTCAACCAATTTGTCAACCAATTGCCTCACCATCAACAGAGGGTCAACAGTATTATTTGCACAAAGAATGGCCTTTCAAAATAAAAATGGGACCAAGGCATCCTGTGTCCCCCTCATCCATCATGTTTTGTAG
This sequence comes from Sardina pilchardus, assembly GCF_963854185.1. Classification (NCBI taxonomy): domain Eukaryota; kingdom Metazoa; phylum Chordata; class Actinopteri; order Clupeiformes; family Clupeidae; genus Sardina; species Sardina pilchardus. The sequence goes on along the minus strand of NC_085004.1, from coordinate 22,862,800 downwards.
GCCCTCCGGCGAAGAGCTCTCCTGACACCGGCTGTAATGGCACTGGGTCTTGGCTATAGCAGCTGGTCTCACTTCTTACTGCTCTTCATCGCTCTATTTCAGTGAAAATGCCCCATCAAGGCAAAGCAATGGTTCCACCTAATGCAAGGAAACATTCATCACAATGCCCTGTTTGAACTGAAGGTTTGGGGTTGGCCCGGATGCACCAGTGGCTATCTGAAAGGAGTAATCTACATAGATCCTGGGGACTCGTCTTTCGCCAAGGAAAAAAGTATTTGTGTGTGTGTGCTTTATGGGGTGTTTTGTTGTAAGGGATGCAATGTTGAAGACAAGTTAGAGGCATCAGCAATGCAGTGGTATCTATGTGGCCCACTCAGTGATGTGGGACACGTTATCAATGACAGAACGGCAGAGTGTGGTGTGGATGCCGAGGAGTCGGACTCAGTAGCCCAGCGGACTACTTGGCATCTTCGACCCCCGCGATAATGCATTCACTGGAGCAGGGAGCAATGAGATGAGGGCCGGGTGATTAAGAGGCAGGGGGATTGCACCACCCTGGCGCGCTCCACTCTGGCTGAGCAGGCCAGGGAGACCCCGCTGAGGGGCTGCCCATTAGAGGCCCAGCCTGGGTGGCAAAGCCCCATCCAGTTACGCCGCAGCCCATTGCATCGCCTGTGGGAGATGATCACGGCTGGGTGTTCACTGAGGGGTGAGGAAGGGAGAGAGAGATATAGGGAGAGAGGGAGAGAGAGAGAGAGAGAGGAAGATTATGAAAAAAAGAAGGAGCGGGAGCCGGGGGGTGGGGGGTGTTGGGGTGTTAGTGAGGGAGAACTCATGCTGGAGAAACACCAACAGGCACCTCTGGATATCTGTTGCCATGGACACTGAGTAAGCTGATTCGAGGCGCTGAAGGAAGTCTTTCGACCTATGTCTTATTTTGCACTCACTTTCCTCTTTCTCTCTGCTTCCCTTTGATGCAATCGCTCACTCACATTCTCAGTCAGTCATCATCAGTCAGTCAGTCAGTCAGTCAGTCAGTCAGTCACAAACAAACAAACAAACAAACAAACAAACATGCACACACACGCACGCACGCACGCACGCACGCACACACACACACACACACACACACACACACACACACACACACACACGCACGCACGCACGCACGCACGCACGCACGCACACACACACACACACACATACACACACACACACACACACACACACACACACACACGCAATTTCCCATTTCTAAACACACGCAGCAGGTTTACACTGTTGGTTCTGCAACATGAGTTCTTTGATGAGGGTGTCTATGTATTGTCTCTTCTTAGAGGCACTTGCTGTGGATGCCAGCGGGCCTTAGTAAGCACATTAGGTGCCCAGAGCGATACTGCTATGGAATGCATTTTTAGAGAGCCTGACAGGACTGGGAATGTTACTCTCCACAACTCCCTTCTTCTTACAGGTTGTGTGTGTGTGTGTGTGTGTGTGTAAGAGAGAGAGAGAGAGTTTTGTATAAACACACAGCATGTCAGAGCAAAGGGAATAATTATGTGGAGAACATTTTAATGAAGATTTTCTGTAGGATTGTTGCAAACAAAAATGGTGATTTTCCCCAAATGATTTGCTCACAGTATTTGAGTACAGCCAACAAGAAGCAAAATACAATGCCCATCAGATGTACATGTATTGTCAGTATTGAATAAGCAGATTTTGCAGATGACTGTATTTCCAAAGACAGAAATTACTGATACTTTCAAATGACTTTCCTTTTTCTAAAGAAAATCTATCACTCTGAGTGTGTGTGGGTGTGTGGAGGGGTGGGTGGGTGGGTGGGGGGGTTCAGTTTGGCATGCATGTATAGACCTATAGACCCTTTCAACTGCAGAAACAAAAATATGCATTTCTAAGGTATTTCCGGAGGCACAGAAAGCAACAGACAAAAGGTTTTGATCATTTCAATCGGAAATTCGATTGAAATCCGATTTGAAAGGGTCTATATATACAGTATAGAGTACATCTATACTGTACATAAGCCTATACTAAAGCAATGATTACTGTAGGTGGTGTTCAGTAAAGTAATGAGTGTTTGATGGCTGAGCATGAAATGAGTGTTCAATTTTGAGGTTATATTTGAAAAAACGAAGTTACCTCCTGTTAGATATTTATGTGTTAAGTTGAGGTTGTGTGTGGTGTTTTGCAAAAGAAAATTATTCTAGGAAATTGAAAACTGATTCAGACACTGATAATTAGTGCATGGTTTTGCAGATTTGGTGTAGGGTTATACTGTTTGAAAAACATGATTAAAAAAGTGTGCGACAAATAAAGATTTGGTGTGCAAGCAGTTGAACAAAAACTGTAATGCAATTAGAGTAAACTGTAATGCAATTAGAATCCATGAGATTCAACACCATATTGTAAACGATGCAACTGTTTTCAATAACATTCATAGAGTTTGTCCACAATTCATCATATCCTTCAGAAGAATCAGTTGCGCATGATGAAGCAGCTCCACTGGGTCCCTTTTCAAAGGAACTGTGACAGAGTGAAGAACCTGTGTCGTGACTTTGTGGATGTATGCAATGCAAAACTATTTCCGGTACATTAGACTTGGACCTATAGAGCCAGGGTATTTGGCTGTGCGCATGTGTGTGTGTATATATATATATATATATATATATATATATATATATATATATATATATATATATATATATATACGTATATATATATAGGCTATACATCTCTTACAGAGAATTATGGAGATGGATGCGGAGAGAGATGTCCTCCATCAATACATTCACTTAGATGAGAGGGGCTTCAACCTGACAAACACCAGAAGAAGGGGGAGAAATGTCACTGGACAAAAGGCCATTGTGAATGTTCCTGGACAGTGTGGGGGAGACACTACAATGTGTGCTGCCATTACAACTAATGGTGTTCTGTATCACTACAGTATACAACGCTTAGCCCCTACAACACTGCTCATATCACAACTTTTCTGTATGCAGTGCATAATACTTCCAGGTTCCAGATCAGTGGAATCCAGATCAGCAAAGATTTGTGGTCATGTAATGTCAGCTTTCATATGGTCCATCTCATCTGGTCCAGAGCTGGTTTGTCACCCATCCCCATTTCTCAGTTCTGTACCTGCCTCCATATTCACCATGTCTCCATCCCGTTGAGGAATTTGTCTCCACATGGCGCTCGCGAGTTTAAGAACATCGTCTCTATGCCCACATTCAACTTTTCCAGGCAATGGAGGAAGCATGTGGCGACATTGACGCTGCCTCTATTCAATGGATGTGTGCGCTATGCAAAAAGGTTCTTCCTGGTAGTGTGAAAAGGAAGGATACAAACCTAATTGTACCACTTGCCCCTGTATAACTACTTGAAGAAACACAGGTGCTGGGCAGAGATGCTGTAAATACTGTATAAGAAATCAGAAGAAATCCACACAACGGCATCCATAGAACATCTGTCTGAATGCTGTTGAATTCAACATAATTCTTGATGGCAATGTAAAAGCCCAACCACAAGCATAAACACACACACACAAATACTTCAGCAGGACTAATAGAAATTTTAGAGCCAGCAGGCTTAACTATCCAACCCACTGGTTAGAGGAAATTGTATAGCTGCAGGCTACAGCAACCACCCAGCAGTCAATCTGACATGGATCTGAGAGCTATCACGCACACGTAGACACAGACAGACACACACAGACACAGACACAGAAACACACACACACACACACACACACATACACACACACCAGTTGGGTGGGTCGTCTGCGTCAGTGGTGGTGGGAGCTGTTGCTCTGGTTCAGTCTGTCAGTGGAGGTGCAACATGCGTTTCTCTTGTAATGTTCTTTCATTCACTTTCTTTACCTCTCTCTCCCTCTCAATTTCTATCTGTGCTCTTGTTCCACTACACAGGTGTGTAAGTGCATAGTTGTGTGTGCGTTTGTGTGTGTGTGTGAGAGAGAGATAATGTGTGTGCTTGTGTGTGTGTCTATGTGTGTGTGTGTGTGTGAGAGAGAAAGAGAGAGAGAGGGAGAGACACAGTGTGTGTGTGTGTGTTTGTGTGTGAGAGAGAGAGAGGGAGAGACAGAGTGTGTGTGTGTGTGTGTGTGTCTGTGAGCGATCTCTAATCCCAGTTCTTTGATTGCCTCAGCCGGAGCAGAGAGAGTGGAGATGCTGTGATTACCGTCTCCCGTGGAGATGGCAGCCTCGCCTCCCACACCACGCCGATATGAAGAGCGTCACAGAGTCACTAAGGGCAGCCAGGTAGGGAAATCTGAATCTGACCACTGGCGTGGCCTTTAACAGGAGACCCGGGTGATTGACAGTAGCCTTGCTGGACTCAAAAGCCTTCCTCACACATTCAAAAGCCATTCATGTCCAGCCTGTCGAGAGATGTAGAAAACACGGGTCAGACAAGGGCCCTCATCATGGGGTTGTGCTTTGCGGTTTCTTAAAACTCCTGGTGCATCAGGAATAGGAAGGTCAGAGAATGTCAGATATTGATTCTGTATTGATTCTGTGTTGATCTGCGTGGACTGATGCTCATGGAAAACTCAGGGCATGCTCCTGGGGGGAATGTTGTTTCTTGAGCCTCACGTCGGATCCAAACACCTTCTACTTGAAAGCGTATTAAACCATCCTGTTGTTTTTCGAGAAATGCAATGTTGATTCTGTCTTTTATTCTGCACTTGGATGACTAATTCCCATTGATTTTTTCTTTCTGTACCCATCTCAGAATGCTTGTTGTGTTGAGCGTGTGCTGTCTGAATAAAGTCAGGAAAATGGTGTTCGCTAATGTAATCAAAGCCTTTGGCATGGAGGCAGTTTAGATCCATTCATTATTCATCACCGACTGCCTGTAAGACCTGTGTAATTGGGGTCCACAAGGTCTACTGTAGCTCTGCTTCCACTGGGTACCACACAGCGCCTTTTTTCCCTCTTTCTTTTTCGCCGTGCCTGAGGGTGCTTTTATACACCTTTAGTAAACTACACTACGCCGCGTCTCTTGGCGTCTGTGGTATTGCATGATTTATTAATGTATATCTCCGTACTCCGCTGCCGAGCCAGAGGCCAGCCGGCCGGCCGGTGAATCAGTCATTCATGGATGCCTTCTCATCAGAATGGAGGCAGAGGGAGCGCCGCGAGTATTTCAGCTGTTATGCTGTGTGTGTGTGGCTGTGTGTGTGTGTGTGTGTGTGTGTGTGTGTGGCTGTGTGACCATCTTAGCCTTACTCCCTAGTGGCTCCCTCATTTTTAATGTGGGTCCCTCTGTCATGGGCTTTTTCTTGCCTTGCGAGGTACGCTCTGCCGTGTCCACTGCCATCAGTACACGGTGGTTCACTTCCCCGGGTCCGCTGCCAGACAGGTGTTTTAGAGTGGTGATGCTCGGTGGTGAGGGTGCATGCATCTTCATTACCCTGGGTGGCTGGGGTCTGTCCACTCCCATTCTCCTCCACACTTCCTCCTCTACGGCTAGTCCATGCCTCAGTCGAGAGAGGGACTGGAGGGGCTGTGGCTGTATTGCATCTGCAATCAATAGTCTGTCTATTGTAATAGGTCAAGATTATATTTGGTTATATTGGGTGGTTAATGGAGGCTACCGCATTTTGTTCTTATCTTTCTCACTCACAAGCTGCACACGTGCATGCACAGCACACAGTACATGTGGATGTATTCAAACACACACACACACACACACACACACACACACACACACACACACATTACATTCTGGAACCAATGATGAGCGTATATGCCACATGCATCAGTTACACCTTAATTCCATCAGCTGCTTCATTTTGCATGCAGACTGCCGAAAGAAATCACTTTCCACTATAGCATACGATTAATAGGCTTCTGCCAACATGCGCTAAAATAGGCTTGCCATTGGACAGAATTATCAGTAGGAGAGGGTGTTTCCTCATCATATGGCAAGTATGGATTAATCAAGAGCAGAACCATGTAGCATCTGTTTGCACATGCGGGTAAATTGAAGCACCACATTCTTCCCTGTTAGGGGCAACAGATGCTCTGTCATAGAGTTATACATCAATACATACTGTCTAGTCTATGCGTTGTGGCATGTCCAAAACCAAAGGGAAAATTGTCTGGATAAGTCAAGGAAAGCATAATTTATAATGAAGCTAATGAATGAAGCTAAACATTTTAGAAGTAACAAGTAATCATTGCTGTAACTTCGATCAAAAATTAATTAAGCTTGATGGTCGTTTATAATCCACGGAGAAATATTCTTAATCTTTTTGTAATGATGCACAGGGTAAGTTGAAGGCGGCTTGGAGACTTGTTTGCTGAGGCTGTACGTCATAGGCGGAGAGACTGGGGATCGGAGTGAAAAGTGAAACGCCGGAAAGCTCAATGAGAGAAAAGTGTGCGACGCAAGCGCTGCTCATTCGATCGACATGAGCGCAGTCATTTCAGCACCGCGTTGAGAACGGACAGCGCAAAGCAGTGCGGAGAGAGCGTGTGAGTGTGCATGCGGAATCAACCAGTGGCACTTTCGAGTGGGACTTCGGTGTGAGATGTAGCGAAGAAGAAACTAAATTAAAGAAATCAACTTCAAATCTGTAGACTTAACGGGACATTCCGGATCGCAGAGCTTGTAAGAGATAATACAAATAGGTTTCCCACCTCTTGTTCCTCTACACTCGGCACTGAGCAACAATGTGGTGATCTGCAGTCTCAGATGCAGCTTGGCTTGTAACGAGTGTGGGAATTGGTGTCTGTTCCGGCGAAAGAGTGGTGCGGTGCTGCCGAGCGAGGAGCCCCTCCATTCAGAAGGATGCTCGTGGGAAATGCCTGGAGACAGAGAGGACGAGATTTGTCAAAAGGCACTAGAACTCTTGTCAGATCTCTGCTCTAAGGGCGAAGTACAAAATGACAATTGTTTGGATTTCATATACTATTTCCGAGACTTGGCCAGACCGAGGTACTCCGACTCAGGTAGGTGTCTAATGCTCGAATATTGCAGTGCCGGCACTGTCTTTTCTGTGCTATCAAGTAGCCTATAGCCTAAAATCACTTTTTTAATCAAGCCAAAAAGTAATTTTTACCTATTTCTTGAGTAAGCGACAGTGGTAACTTGAATGATGTTGATCACGAAAGGACACACATGCATGCAGGGACAATTTAAATCACAATAGACTTGTTGCATTGCCTTTCAGCATTCCTCCAATAAGTGATAGCGGGTGTGCCGCTTAGCACTTGTGCTATCGCCTCCCGCTTTACGTTTAATGAAATACTTTTCAAAACCAGTTTTCATTTCACCGGTGCAAACAATGGAAAATGGTGACCTATGCCGAATTGCCTATATTTCATAAGGATATGGAAAGGAGGATAAGGAAGTCGACCAGATAAGACTGCCTAAATCTCAGTATCAGTGTAGAAGTAGGCTACTATTACTACATCTTGCTGCGCCTTTGAAAATGAAGTAACATGTAGGTGCGTTGTCGTTGGTTGTGAGTGAGGGCATTTAGGCAAAAGAGCGTCCCAGGCACAAGAGTGACATACCACACTGTCCGCCATTATGTAAGCATGACAAACTATATAGAATGAATAGCATTTTTAAAACTCTGTTACACACACACACACACACACACACACACACACACACACACACACACACACACATTCCCTCATCACACACACGCACGCACGCACACTCGCATGCACGCACACATGCTCTCATACACGTTTTCCCCGAAGAGTACGTGACCCATTTATCGCTCGTAAGCGTGTGATCTTGTTGTCTTCATCGCGGAAGTGAGACAGCAGTACAGATGGGAGTTTTTTGGTTACCCTCTCATGCAAGATTAACTCTGAAGACATTGAGGCGCAAAGTGAGAACACAGCAGCATTGCGGTAGCTTTGGGAAAGACGGACTCTGAACAGGTCAGTGGGATACCAGTCCACGTACCCGTTTGCACGAACACAGAACACCCTCAAGGGTCTAAATGGTGTTTCACAGAATACTATACAGTAAGTACCCAGGCCCCTTCTCAGTTCAATTAAGAACCAATAAGAAGACGGAATGGGGGGATGGAATGCCTGTTAGCTACCTGTCATTGTGAATTGGAATGAGAGGGACTTGAAATGGCACTAGGGTAACCTGTACTGACAACCATGAATAAGCACTAATGACTATTGCAAATATGAATCCTTTTGAAGAATCAGATTCATTTCCGAGTAACAGTTGTATAAATGTGTACGTATATTCATAGATCGTAAGCTGGACTTCATTAGATGACGGCGTAAATAAAACCCACTGGCATAAATCTTTGATTAGAGAGGTTTGAAATATTCAGATAATACTTACAAGACAATGAAGACATTTAAACAGATAAGAGTCAAGACAGGGGTGTAGCTGAGGCATTGTCTTACTTTACCCATTCCAGGCCTCTGTAAAAAAAAGCCCCACAGAAATGTTCCGCTGTGAGGCTTCTGCTCGCCTGACCTAGACCCTGTTAGATACCCATTCCATGCCTGTATAAAGGCTCCCGTGCTGAGCAATTATTTGAAATACCTACATGCTCCTCACCATACTGACAGCCGTGAGTGGGAGGTAACGTTGTTGCATAGACCCACAATGGCTTAGTCTTTTCCCAAAGCCCCAGGCCTGGTTTTTAATACATCACCACAGCTGAGAAATGCCTCTTCAATTTGGATGAGATGGATCAAAAGAATGTAGAGATGGAGACAGAGAGGATAGAGAGAGAGAGAGCGAATGAGAGAGAGAAAGAGGGAGAGTGAGAGAGAGAGACCCTTGAAAATATTGAAATCAGCAAGCCATGTCAAATCCACATGAGGCAGAGGCCTGCCTGCCAGCTTGCAGTATTCTCATGTACTTTTCTGCTCCGTACACGTTCAAAACAACCGTATTTTCCATGTGGAATGAATACAGATGCCACCAGTGATATCTCCATCCAGCAGCACCACGAGACTGCTGGTGACCAAGAAGACTTCTACATGTCAGACTTGGAGAAAACGATGCCTCCAGACAGCTGTGCTGGTAGATGTGCAAATGTGTGCCACAGATATTTACAGTAGACACACTCATGTACATGCTGGGGGTGGGGTGGTGTGTGTGTGTGTGTGTGTGTGTGTCCGTGTGTGTGCATGTGTGTGTGTGTGTGTGTGCGTGCTCACTGTATACCGGTTGCTGAGTGGTCTGTAATGACCACCCCAAGGGAAATTAAAACACATCTCTCAAAATCAGGTCAGAGCCAGTAAGTGGCTGTGCGAAAGAAGAAAAAAAAACTGACCTGCATAATGCCCACCATCATCATTCCCTCACCGGCTGGGAAAGATGAATTACTGTTTGAATGAAGGTGAAAGACAAGGATCAAATTTCATCAGTGAAAAAAAGGTGTGGTCCTTCTACGACCTACGAAGCACATTTACATGATTAAGGAATGATCAAGCTGTCTGAGGACACCAAAGATGCTTCCAAAGTACAAGATACTGTTTGACTTCCTATTGACTTCCTGAATTCATGGCATGCATCTGATACACTACACAGACAGTCATTTCAAATACAGGAGAGCAGGAATACAGTGGAGGCTAAGCGCAAGTATACAGTTTATCCACCTCAGAAACAGAGTGTATCCACCTCTTATAAGAGTTGATCCACCTCAGAGAAACAGAGTGTATCCACCTCTTATAAGAGTTTATCCACCTTCAAAAGAGTTTATTCACCAATTGCAACTTTCAACATAAAGAAATGCACTGTATTATCCACATTCATATTATTTCCACTCCTCAACACTCTAGGAACCTTTGAAAACCATTGGTATTGCTATAAACATTACTCAATAACCTCCACCATCGTCAAACATGTTCTGAACGCCTTTTTATAAAATCCGATATCACATGTCCACCTCACTCACTGTGATCACAGAATTGATAGTTTACCCACCTCTTATTTTACCACTACATCCCTGCAGGAGAGATGTTAAATTCAGAGTGCAATAGGAAGGGGATTTCTCTCAGCCGCCAATCAAAAACGAAGGCTATATCGTCAAAATCAGAATCACTAACTAATCATCCTTTGAGGGCAATAGAAAAAGCCATCACCAAAAACCACCAGAACAGCCTTCAAGAGGCACTTTCCTTCATGGGCGTTTCATTAAATTAGTGTCCACGACACCACCAGAAGGCTCAACAGTGGTATCTGGGCTCTCTGCCAACAAATACCGACAAATTCTTCGGTCATTCCTCTCAGGTGCTGTGAGAGAAAATGGACTTGAGGCAAATCAAAAAGAAATGGTGTGCAAGACAGCGTTCACTATCTCACGTTTCCACAAACCTGTAGGAACTGTCAGCAGCACTGAGGCTGGTGTGATATCCACACATGGCGCCTGCGGTCCCACTTCTCCGCCCCCAATGGAAAGACGGAGGCGGATGATACACCATAAACATTCCTTAACACCAACATCTCCAGAGAGTTTTTAAAGTCAAACAAGCGTCTTTATCTTTTGGATTCCAGGCTTGACGTCCCGCACGTCAGTTTAGTTCTTTGATGATCAATACGAGGCCCCTGCCAGCTTTCTCATTCACATTCGGTCCACTCACAAGGTCTAGTGGAGAGACACAAAGGCAAGACTCATCTGGAATGCAGTTATGATTGTCTATACCTTCAGCTGGAGAGAGATGCCTTCGTGGAAGGAATAAAACAGAAATTGAATTGATGTTAAAGACCTTCCCTTTCCATATACTGTAGAGGATAAAAAAGGTAAACATCATGTCCAGAGAGGTTGAAAAGTAAATTGTATACCATGTCAAATACCACAGATTCAATGCGGTGAATGGCAATGATTGCAGTTTGAAACTGCTGTTGTTACGATCCGTCAGAATTTGAATGGTGTTGTGGTTAATGACATGGAATATTACAGCTTTGTCACAAGTCTTAATGGAAATGAGCAGACTTTCTGTTTTCCTGAAATATTTATCAGAGTCCCAGCACAACTTGATGTCCAAATAGAACATAACAAAATAGAATGAACCAAGCAGATTACAAAATAGGATTAGCCCAAACAAATAAATGAGATGACTTTATTTTCTCTCTGATAATTTTATCGTAATTATGGACAGCGACAATGTACAATGAATACCTAACCAAGAGATCCATGACATGTAGGGCAAAATCATGGGAGAATGGTTGTTAATTAACTATGCGTGTTTATGTTATACAGTAATACAGTGAGCCTATATCTAGAGGAAGCCATAGGATATATGGGAGCAAAGACAAACAAATCCATGTGTATATGCAAACAAGTCTTCTATTGCTTGACTTGCAGGAAAAATAATGTGGCCTCATTAATGAAAGCCCAGAGCTGTGAATATTGTATTGGGCTTTAGATTCTGAGGGAATACGTAATGCAGCACACCCTCCCAGTACATTTCCACTGGAATCAAAGGCAATGGGCCTTCCATGCTCCTGCACACACACACATTCATTTGGACTGCTATCTTTCTTCTAATAACACTCACACACTCACCCTTTGGTTATTTAACTGAGTGTCAATGATGTATCTAATGTTCATAATGTTCCTCAGTGAGACAACAGGCAGATGTCTTCAGTCAGGCTGTGAAAACTTGTCTACAAACTGCTGAGCTTCTTCCTCTGTCTACAGAGCCCAGGAGAATCCACAGAAACGGAGCTTAATTGACAAGAGAGGGAAATTAATTGAAGAAGCGCTCTTTTTTTCCCCCTTGTTTCCTTTGTTTGTTTTTTTTTCCTGGATGAGAAATGGGAAGGCGTCCAAATAGATGGATAATTAATTGTGGTTGATGGCCTGAAATAAATATGTTGACATCAAAATGCAAGAGACTCAAACTAATTCCGCCATTATAGCACAGTTGCGCTCACTTTCCTTGGCACCATCTGTGAAAAATTGCAATTCAGTGACAGGATTCGGAATTTTTAATCTCCACTTCACATAGAAACCTGCAGGATTTCCCCTGCCTTGTTTTTGAGCAGCACTCTCAAACGGATGAGTTGATAAAAATTTGCATTTTATTCCACTCAGTGTCTCTAACCCCTGTCACACTCCTGAAAAGATCACTGAAGCTCTCAGGGTCTCAAGGCTTCAGGGAGAACACTGAGCCAGGGAGGCAACCCCCCTTCGCAAAAACGTTGAGTGGAACTTCTCGTCGTCACCGTTCCCTGTGAAGCGGCGTGAGAGATGATTCAGAGATGTTGTCGTGACTTCTTGCTTATCTGCTAACATGTGCCTCTGCGCCTGCAGGACTGCAAGGCTGTAGAGTGCAGCGCTGGGTTAGATTATTCATAAGTGGGTTTCAAAATACCGCGTGTTCCCTCAGCCCTCCAACAGATGAATTCCGTCCTGCCGCTGACACAGATTTTAGGAATAAAAGTTTTTACGTTTTAGAATGTTGCCATTTGGTTGTGGTTTACTTTTCTAATCATCAGTCGAGTAGCCTACTGTATATTTGGGTCAAAACCCTCTAAATGCAACAGTGATCACATAAACTGTGTCACATAAACCACCTGGATAATATGTATGTTCCTTCATGACATGCCAATTTTACCTTTTGAACAATTACTTTCTGCTTTTTTTTTAAATCTCACTTTCTTTTTGACAAACTGATCCTGTATTCAATTAAGTGAAATGTAATGTAAAAGAGCTTAATGCTCAGTCAAGTCCCCTGAATAAACAACTGGCTTATGAATTGTTAGTAGCCTTTTTTAAATGACATGGGGCATTGTTCCTTTTCCTTAAATTGGCCAAATAAAACCATGGCTGCCAACCCCTCCAACCTTAGAATGAGGGGATTTATTGTGTCGATAATTACACTCAGTCAGATAACCCCAATGAATCTTGCCACCGTTTCTTTCTCTTTTTTGGTTAAATTTGAGAAAGAGAGTTGCATGTATAATTAATGGCATGGCCCATTTTCAATTAAAAACACGCTGATTTCATTAGAGTTGCTATCAGCTATAACTCATTGTAATGGTGACAGCAGCCCAGTGTTCAAAGAGCAGCGGTGGTGGCGCGGCGCGGGCGAGCTAAGTCAAACGCAGGGTGACGGCACACTCATCCGTGGAAGTTATTTTGAAGAAAGTGGCTGGGGACCGTGAGTCAGCCTCGGAGTGCAGCAGCGGATATCTGAATAAACTCTGAAAAAGCCGCAGTAATGTCTGCTGTCTCAGACTCCTCACCGAGGAGGGGTGGAATTGGGGGGTGGTGGTGGGGGGGGGGGTGGGGGGGGTGGAGTAGTGGGTTCTCCCAAAAGTATCACTAGTGGGAATGCAGCAGGACGTCCGACTATGCTGAGTCCTTGATATTCATTGATATTTTCGAAGGATACTGTGTACTTTAGCCGATTTGGGCTGTAGGTTTCATTTCTGTTCAGTCAACCAAAGCATTTGTGCAAAGTATGCACATTTCATGCTGTAATGATTTTAATGAAGGAAAAAATAAATTGCTTGTTCCAATCAAAAAGTCTTTCTCATTTAATTCTGTATCAAACAAACATCCAAAATGTGCTCATTTCTCACTGTTTGCTTGTTTGATTAACAAAGAACCAAATATGCTCAGACAATTTTTAACCTCAATCATACTGGCATGAATGTTTTATAGGGCATTAACATAAAAGTTTACACTACAGCGTCTGGAACTTTTGATCTCAAACCTCCAGATTGACCAGAGAAGATTGGTGTAAACAGTGGGCAATTCCAGATACAAAAAAAAATAAGTTTGAAGTGATTTTTCTTCAATTCACTGGTATGATTATTGTACAGTACTGTACATGTTACTGGTGGAAAATGAGATGTTCTCTGTGGTCATGGTTAGTACAACATTTAGTGCTGTGTCTTTGCAAGTGATCAGCTCAGTGTCCCTAATGCTGCTACTCTGTAAGTAAATGCCTTCCCTGTAATGTTCTTTTGGCAGATGTGTCCATAAGCCTGCTGTCCCTGGTGGTGACGGCCTGTGGTTTGGCCTTGTTTGGCGTCTCCCTCTTTGTCTCCTGGAAGCTCTGCTGGATACCATGGCGGGAGCGAGGCCTTTCCCCGGCCATCAAGGAGCACCAGAGCCACCCCGAGCCCCACCCTCTGCAGCCCCAGGCCATCTACACCGAGGTGGACGCCGTCTGCGACAGGAGGGACTGCGCCCGCGGCTCTGTGGTGAAGGCGACGACGCCGACGCCGTCGCTGGCGCCCACCACCGCCGTTCCGTCGGTGCCCTCGTCGCCGCCGCCCGTCACCACGCCGACGGCCACGGCGGAGGCAGCCATGAAGATCAGCCACACCTCGCCTGACATCCCCCTGGAGGTGCAGTGCAAGAGCCGGCAGAACTCCATCCATGGCGGGACCCTGCGCATGCAGCGGCAGACCACCGACCCAGCGTCCACGTCTGTGCGCTCCACGTCCCACTCAGAGATCGGGTCAGTACTGCGTCAGTCACTCTTTATTGTCACATACACTTTGCAATATAGTGAAGTTATTGTGGCACAGTTGCAATAGTTTAAAGGGACACTTCACCAATAGCATTAAGCTTTGTATCTTTAGAAAACCAGTCATGTTTTTGAATGGTCGTGCATCATTCCCTCAGTTTGCCTTGAGATGGGAGAAATACGGATTTCCATGTTGGACTTCCTGCTTTCAATGATGTAAAAATCATAATTTTACATCATTGAAAGCAGGAAGTCCTATTCATGGGTTTCATTGAAATCCGTATTTCTCCCATCTCAAGGCAAACTGAGGGAATGATCCATGACCATTCAAAAACATGACAGGTTTTCTAAAGATACAAAGCTTAATGCTAAACGGTGAAGTGTCCCTTTAAGGAGGGTAAATAAGCAATAGGGTAGTAGGAGGATGGGGGGGGGGGGGACATGTCCATGTCTCATGATCTGATTCCCAAAATGACCAAGACTACTAATGCTATGCTTATGATGCCAAAACACACTGCTGGTGTACAGTAGATGGTAAGGTTTAAGTGAAGCTGACTTGAGTTTTACCATTCATCATCCAAATGGGGTTGTGCTAGTAGTGTATACATGTAGGATATACAGGTCTCGAAAACAATTAAGAGACCAATGTGCATTCTACAGTTGCTGAGTGATGTTCAGATGAGTTGACGGTGATGAAGGTCTCATTTTGAATATGACCATCAAATGTGGTCTCTTCATTTCTTTAAGAGATGTTAGTACTGCAATGCTGCTGATGGAATGTAAATATCTATATGCTACAGTATGCACATCTAAAAGCCACCATGAAAAGCAGTAAAGAATATTTAACAAATAAGAAGCAGGCTTGAGAAATGAATAGACAAGAAAGAGTTTGGGCTGACATATTTGTTTCCCAGCCCTAGAGAAGCATTTGTCCCAATCTCTCAGGCCTGACATCATCTCCAGGTCAGAAGCCCCTCCGCTGAGCCATGTGTATGGCGTGGGCTCTTGTCAAATCATTCACACTTCTCTGCTGTGGACACTTGATGCGCTACGTTTATGAGGAAGTACCGGAGGGGGTCAATTTGCACTGAAGCCAAAATGTTCCAACCACGATATTCCGCTCCACTCGCCAAATCAGCCCAGATAATATGCAGACAGTGAACAGAACTAATTTTAAAACAGTGAAAATTTGCTGCCGCATTTACCCACTCATCCACCCTTCTCCACCCCCTGCCCCCTATTGTTAATATCATATCAGTCTGTTATGATTTCAAAATTCCATCCAGGGCGTCAGCATTCCCCTTCATTTTACCTTCAGGAGTGCCACTTTTCCCTCCGCACACTTTAGAAAGACTTCCCTGTTTAAAGATTCTGCAGCAGTGCTGGCGTCGCTGACAGACAGGTGCGAGTATTCTCACCTGAGACGGATGAGACCCATTCATCCACAAAATGAACAGGAGGCTCGATGCAGTGGCTTCTCACCTGCTGATCCTCTCTCATCTCCCTCTCTCCGCACCGCTCTCTTTCTCTCCCCCCCCCCATCCATTCAACCACCCCCCCCCTCCCCTCACACCCCAGCCATTTAACTTCTCTTCTACCTGTTCTCTCCCTCCTCTCCTATGTCCTGATGAAAAAAAAAAAGGAATAATTCCATCCGCCGGCAGATGAACCTGTCCAACCCGGACTTCAACGTGGCGCAGTTCCAGCGGCAGGAGTCGCTGACCGGCATGAGCCTGGGCCGCCTCAAGCCCGAGCTGTACAAGCAGCGCTCCCTGGAGGGCGACGAGAGCCGGGCCAGCGGGCGAGGCGGGGGCTGCGGCCGCCTGCACTTCATCCTCAAGTTCGACTGCGACCTGGAGCAGCTCATCGTCAAGATCCACCGCGCCGAGGACCTGCCCGCCAAGGACTTCTCGGGCACCTCGGACCCCTACGTCAAGATCTACCTGCTTCCCGACCGCAAGACCAAGCACCAGACCAAGGTGCACCGTAAGACTCTGAACCCCATTTTCGACGAGGTCTTCCTGTTCCCCGTGGCCTACGGCGAGCTGCCCTCCAGGAAGCTGCACTTCAGCATCTACGACTTTGACCGCTTCTCGCGCCACGACATCATTGGCCAGGTGGTGGTGGACAATTTCCTGGACCTGGCAGACTTTCCCAGGGAAACAAAGCTGAACAGGGAGATCCAATATGTGTCCTCGGTGAGTAAACCCCTACTTCCTTACGACATCAGAATCACAGGGCTTTTATCCAAGTATGTCAGCACATAAAAGCAATCTGGCCCTGTTTTTCAGTGGCTGTTAAGCAACATACAGATACAATGTACGTACTGTATGATATACAGGTAATATGCAGCTCATTCAAAAGCAAATGCGCACAAATTGCACAGCATATACATAAAGTGAAACATTTGATGTGAGCGCGGCAATTACGCCGCACTCTCCCTCATAGATACACAGACCGCGCAAACAACACGCCGGTGGCTGATTAGACTCTCAAGAGAGGAGAGCTTTTTGCAGATATTTTTGTCAGTCAGTCAGAGTTTCTGAGGTCTTCTGGAGACCTTTAGAGCCGGCCATCTGGGAGGGGCTTGCAGTCGTGGCTGCGCCGAGAGGAGAGCAGGCTCTGGGTGTTAGCGATAATGATGTGAAGTAATGGAAAGAGTGCAGGCTCCCCGCTGTCAGTGCCTTGGCCTGCTGCATTAAGCAAGGCTTTACTCTAATGAGACAAAAATATTGACAAGGCACTAGTTACAATGCAAATGCTTGCAATGCAGTCGCCATGGTGATCATGGTAGATGAAGCTACTGCGTGTGTGCATACCTCTTCCCTCCCTTCCTCCCTCCCTCCTAACGACTCTCCTCTCATTTGTAGAAGTCTCAGTCCTTTAACATCGCTCACATTTTTTCCTTGCGTCCCTCTAGGTCTCGTATCCATTGGTATCTCCGTTTGTCTAGCATTTTCTTCTCCCAGTGGCTTGATCTATTATAGTCTGTGTCTTTTCCAATCCTGGTTTTACTCTTTACTCAACAGAGGAACGTCAGTGTCTGGTGTAGTGGGGAATTCTTGTCATTATCCTGTATTTAAACAGAACACTGCCTTCCCTGTGCATGTTCGAGACAGTTACACATGCCAAAGGGCTAATCGCTCTCACCGCTAAAACCCATGTTCTGCCAAATCAAACCTGGTACTCTACATTTTCCACACAGCCTCTGGTTGCTCTCTGCCTTCGGATTTGATTCATGTTTGGGATAGACTGGGTTATGGCTGATAGATTTGGGTTATGGCTCCCTCTCATTTCATGACGGTACAAGCAATCTGTTCCAGCCTTTCTCTGAGGGCATGAGTGATGGAGGGATCATTTTTGGTCCTGGCGTCTGATCTCCAGAGGGGTGGAAGCTAAATGAAGGGTTGATGGGAGCCTTAAGGCAGAGGGCACAAGGCATCAGCCCTAAACTCTCAATGGGCCTTCACCTTTTGTGTGACTACTACTGCTCCAAAGCTTCAGGGATCTATTGACATTTCCTCTGCATCTGAATTACTCGCTTATTAGTGTCTGAAATGTTCACCATAAAGCCACTGTATATTGTATTTGAAATTCCCTGGGGAATGCACGTAGAGCCAACAATCTCCACCTCTCCCTGTGGGTCTTGCGAAGCTGTGGAGGCATTGATTATGTGCCATAGCTCATTAAATATGGGCCTGGTACTCATCTGCTCTCCTTTCAGCATTCGTGTTTAAGGTCAATTAATTTCAGGCACCCAGCAGTCCTTTGGAGTCAATACAGATCCGATACTTCAGTGCGTTTGAGCTAATGAAGACAGTAGCCACTCGCAACACGACAATGATAATGAGAGCTTTCCTTTTGAGCCCACAGCTATCAATCCATTTTATGGTTTTGGCATCCATTCTTTTACAGCCATGGATGGTAAGACGCTGCCCATGGGAGACATTCATAAAATCTGTCCAATCAGTTCTACTTGTCCTTCTAATCTGCTTCAAATGGGTAATAATGAGTGAAATTGGATGTATATTGATGAGCTATTGCCAGCCTATTTTACTTAGTAACGCTTTAGTTGAAATTATGAAACCACAAGTCTTTGAAAGACTGTAATTTCAGTTATTGACTACTATGTCACAATAACAACTTAAACACTTTAGGTTTTCTGCCCTGTTAATCCATATCTGTGTAGTTTATGTTTCGTATTCTCAATTTGAGTGCTGTCCAGATGAAGTAAGTGGCAAATCTATACTTAGAGGTTTGTGGTGGCAAAAAAATGCACAAATGCATTCACGGTACAAGAAAATGCATGTCTCCTCAACTTCTGCCATTAGAATAAGATGCTTATACCAAGTGTGCTTTCTGTTTTCCTCTGTTTTATCTCTTGATTCCATTCCAAATCATCACTGACTTTGTGACAGTATTGTGTAGTTTTTTAAGCACATACACGTCACAAACATTATTTTCACGGCTGGCTGTGAAGCGACAAAGGGGAGGGGTGAGTCTCAATCAGCTCCTGATGAACTGGATTCCGGAGAGTAATTAATTCATGACTGATGCACCCTCCCTGTCTCACTTCCCCTCGTAGTGTGCTGGAGACAAATGATTATGACACTGGAACCGTACGCCCCCCTCCACCTTACCCCCCTTCACCACCACCCAGCCTTTCTCTCCACATCGTTCTTTTCCCCCATCATGTCAAGGTCTCCCATGGAGGCTTCTTGACTCCTGTGTGTATTCAGCCCTGCAGTGTGAAACAGACAGAATTTAAATGGCTCCTAAGTCCACCTCCAGTCATAATGGATCGGATGAAACGCCAGAGAGACCTGACACACTTTGCTGAATATTTCATAGGATTCTGCCAAAGGTGGGCGAGTGGCCTACATCCCTAACAGTGATAAGGTGTGAGCCCTTGTTATGATAGCGAAGCCCTTCAGCATCCGGGGTTGAATTGAATTTTGGTCATATCATGACATGCTGTAACCTCCGGGGACCAACAGAAGTACGGTTATCTTATGTCGGCCTTCCTTGTCAAGTCCAAGAGTCTGGATCCATTCTTCAAATCTGCAAGTCTCCTTCGGACCACGGAGTACCTGTGAATCTTGGAAAACTAATCCATTTTCATGTGCCGAATCATTGGCATAACTGCAGCTTTGTGCCGTGCCAGTATTTCTTCTCCGCTGGTATAGTCTCATTCACCCGACACTTCAGTGCTTGTGACAGTGGCAACTCGTTGACAAATAAGTCTTTAGCGCCGCCTCACAAGATTTCTCAATATTGTTTGCACTGCCAAGAACAAAATGGCTCCCAGTAGACCTCGGCACAGATAACCGCTCAAAAATGTGACCCAAAAGATATTACCACATCATGTTCTAATACATCAAGTCTCCTGGGGCGCAACAGGGAATGAGGAAATAAAGCCCATCTAATCCACCTTTATCCAACCAGAGTTAGGCCACATTATGTGCAATAAAACAGGCTGATTACTGAGTCTTACCGAATATACGCCTTGCTATGTTACAGAAATATTCCCATAGTGATGAAAGGGTTTAAGGACAGGAGTTGACTTTTATCTAATTAGGCGCAGGATTAGTGATTCATCAAGTGACTCAGTCGATGATTTTAAACCTTCATCCAGCACACTGCAAACAAATCATACTGATGAAGCCTTCATATTTCCCTCTCCTGGTATTTTGAGCCCTGCAGCAGGAGTCGATGGAATAGATTTGCATGAATATGGATTTCAGAAGGCCTATGAATTATGTTGTTTTTGGCTTCGGAGTTAATTGCATATATTTCCTCATCTTAAGCATCTCTCTGTGGTTTGAGGTACATTAATGGCTGTTTATTTAGAGCACTTAATGAAGGCTACTGTAAGGGCAATCTCTGGTCAGTGTAGTATGCTAGTGTGAGGAAAAGCTGATACTTTGCTGGTATAATAAGTGTTAAACCCTGACTTATGCGGGCACCGTAATCATATGAAATGCATGTGATGCATGTGAGACAGACCATGACAGAAGAAATGGGATTTTGCTCTTATTGAGCTTGGCAGGAGCGTTCGCATTTCTCAATTCATTTAAAACCAAAGATGCATAATGGTGCAGTAACAAGCTCTGCGGCAGAGGAAGAGCCTGACATTTATGCGGTTTGCTTTCGGCCTCATGTGAATGCCCCTGCACATTACAAAGGTAAATGTCAGTGTGTGTGTCATTCTAACACGGGCACACCTAGGAACAGCCTGGTGCCCAGAGACTGGACTCTATAAACAGACCTCAGCTAAAGAGGCAGCATGTGTATAACCTCCATTTTTTCAAAGTCTACTGAAAGCTGGTTTGCATGGATGATGCCAGTACAGTGTTGATGTTGTTTTGATTTTTCCTAGATGATTATAGGACTAGAATGTAGTATAGGCTTAAAGCTCAGAATACCATAACACAGTTAAAATAAATATTTTTGACTCTCAGACCACTGTTTTGTACTTGTATCTTTGCGTTACAAATGTCCTTATGAACTTATTTTTCGTAAAATGTACTGTTTGTTAATCTGTTAAGTAGCCTTCAGGGGCTCCTGGACGGGTAGAGTGTGTACTCATCAGCCTGTGTGGGCAGAGGGCCATGTTACCGTGGTAGCAAGTGAACTGCAAGAAATAAAAATTTGCAGTGACCTTTTCTCGATGAGGGGGGGGAAAAAAATAAAACAAGTACAATTGTGTGTGTGTGTCTGTGTGTCTGTGTGTGTGTGTGTGTGTGTGTGGTGTGTGTGTAGTAGAAGAGCACCTGCGGGACTCAACAGGGTGCAGAGCACAGATCTAACTCCTCTTATCTGTGACACAACCCACTCTGTGCCCCCCAGCAGTCCTCCGGAGAAGCTATTAGGAAATTATCTGCAAATGTCAGAGCCACAGCAGCACTGTCTGAGTGACTGGTTGGCTGAGGAACAGTCCTCCTATATGGTCTAGAGAAAAGGAGCACAATCTGCCTTGTGTTCATACCTGAATCATATCAGTTTGATGTAAGCGGTAGAGGATTAACTCCTTTTTAAACAGGCTTGGCTATTCTTTATGATGTCCTTCAGGCAGTCGGGAGAGATTTGGAGTGTGATATTTTTATGAATCTCTTTTTTTTTGTATTTCTGCTAGAGAAAAGGCATGTCTAATTTTGGATTAAACTGAATTCATTCGCAATTAAAGCATCAACGTTTTTTATCTACTTTGCATTAGGGGTTTTAAGGGATCGTTGAGAAATTTATTCTACGTGTGTGACGAAGTGTCTGAAGAGAAAGTCTCACATTATCCGGCAAGTTATTTTCGGAGCATGTGTTAATTGAGCTGTTACTTTCTACAAGGGAGCTGATGTGGTGTTAAGATCTATTACGAGAAAGAAGGAAGGAGAAAGGGGCTAGTCTCCAAAGCATCACACACACACACACACACACACACACACACACACACACACACACACACACACACACACACACACACACACACACACACACACACACACACACACACACACACACACACACACACACACACACACACACACACACACACACACACACACACACAGAGATGCTCCCCCCGGAGGGAAGTGGATGGGAACTTGCTGTCACCGTCTTTGAAAGAATCCACTTATAATACATGTGCTACAATCTCTAGAGCAGGCCTAATGCACCTACTCAAAGATGCCAGCATGTGTGTGTGTGTGTGTGTGTGTGTGTGTGTTTGCATGTGCGTGTACCTGTGTCTTGCCTGTGTGTATGTGTGTGTGTGTGTGGGTTTGTGTGCGCGCATGTGTGTGTGTGTGTGTAAGTATGTAAAGAGGTGGCAGGTGGGTGTATGGTGTCACGTCCGTGTCTTAGAGATAGCAGTCCCCCTGTCAACACTGAGGCGGCTAAAAGGCGACATGTAGTCAGTAAGATTAGATCACAACCTGTCGCATCAACTGCTGTTAGCACTGCGAATCAGTATGGATGTGCGGTGGCTCGCCCGCCCTGTGGTGAGCCGTGTGCTTGCCACTCGTTTAAATGTCACACCGAAGACATTTCAAGACAAAAGGAGCCCGCTGTGCGAGCAGGAAATAGCCCAGTAGCCAACATTTAATGGGCTTCTCTATGAAAGTTTGTAAAGAGCGTTTTAGCCTTTTTGTCTCTTCCTGCAACTCTGTGATTCTTCCAACTTCCCATTTCAGGACTTGTTTCTGCTGCAGAACCTCTCCCAAAGGCTTGTTCACGGTGCCTCTCAAGTCTCAGTCCTCCTCGGTCTAGTCTGCGCATTTGTGCTGCATCAGCAGGCTCATGTATGGAGAGTATTTTTCAGAAACGAGAGCGATGATATCCACAGCTCCCCCAGATGTTCCGGAAAAAGGTTATCTGATTTGGCCCATCTGCTGAGTGCTTTATTTCCTGGGCCCCTCATCAAACTCCAGAGCTCCAGCCAGCTTAGCTAATTTGCTAGCTAGCGGTTTTAATGGTGACTTATTCTCTGACATGAACCACAGCTCATTTGGAGGAGCTAGAGCAATTAGGCGCTCTGCGACGATGCCAACTGCCAATTATCTGGAGCCAGTTACTCCACTGCTTGTTTTCACGAGGCTAAAGGCTGGACGTTTATGACTTTATTTACTTTCTGTGTGTTTGGAGTTGCAATGTCCTGTATGAAATTAATCACGACAGAAAAGCTACATAGTGTCCCTTAGAACAGGACTATAAAATGTGAATAAATGTAGATATACACAGTATGACATGATGTCAGATGTGTTTATACTTGTTATTGTCGACGGAGCCGTTGTTACACTACGGCACTCAAGATACTGACCCAAAGGCCCTAGCTGGCTGGGGCATCTGCACCGTACGCCGGCGATGCTGATTCGATTCCCGCCCCGTGGTCCTTTCCGGATCCCACCCCTGCTCTCTCTCCCATTCCTGTCACTCTTCACTCTCACTGTCATTAAAAGCCCCCCCCCCCCAAGAAAAAAAAAAACGTAAAAAAGATACTGAACCAAAATGCTACCCAACTACCCAACCCCCTCATCTCCCCTCCTTCTCCTTACCTTCGAGGTGGCCATTTACTCACCTCCATCAGGTACTATCTCCCTGGTCCTCTTAACCTCCTCTTTCTGTGGCGCAAAAGATGGCCATCTAGTTGTTATTAGCCTTGCCCACCCCGGGCAGAGGAGCGTATTGTACAGTAATCAGGTCCATCATATCTAGCCGTCCGTTCATCTCTGTGTGTGTTTGTCCGCTCACATAACTTCAAAAACACTGGTCTGATGTACTTCAAAGCAGAGAGTCACTTATCTCAGTCCTCTTATATGATCATCTGAATCCAACTAAAAATGCAAAGGCCGTATTTGGTTTTCAACTTTGGTTAATATTGCGTGTCAGGGGCTAGGGTCTGCTTTGACCGATCTTGTTTGATCTGCTTTTCATCCCCAACCTTCTGGACCATTTCTAGGTCCTATCCACATCAACCCGGGTAAATATAGATGTGCGTAATTATTTCTCCGTTTAGCCCTTCTGTCCACATTAGCATGGCGTACTGTATTCCGACACTGAAAACTGTACTTTTGGAAAACGATATCTGAGGTGAAGGAGGTTTGAAAACTGGGTTTTCCGCTGCAGTGTGTACAGAGAAACCGGAGAGCTTCATATACAGTGAGGTGCAGTTAATGATACTGATAAATAGTGCTCCTGACAACACTAACAGCAAATGCTTCCATGGTGTTCTGATATGGACGCAAATCTTTTGAAAAATGATGCAAAACGATAATGAGGATGGCAATCTTTTTAATTGCAAATGTTCATATGTATGTTTACCCAGCTTGATATAGACACGGCCTTAGTAAAAACGTTGGCAGGTGATTCTAAGTGATAGTGAAGGCGTGCCCCATTTAAAAAGGACAGTTTGTTATTCCTGAATTCCACTTTTACATTGGTACAGTATGTGAAGCTGATGTGTGTCCTTGGTGGCTTCACAGGATAATGTGGATTTAGGAGACCTCATGTTCTCACTCTGCTACCTGCCTACCGCTGGACGCTTGACCATCACCATCATAAAGGCTCGTAACCTCAAAGCCATGGACATCACTGGAGCATCTGGTAATTTACACACACACACACACACACACACACACACACACACACAAACACACACACACACACACACACACACACACACACACTTACACGAGCACACATGAGTATGTACAGTATGAGTATGTATACCACATGCACATAGAATATATTAATGCATGCAGGAATTGACTGACTGAAGCAAACATACACACACACACACACACACACACACACATCCATAGAACTATAAGTCACTAGTTTCCAATTCCAG
The DNA here is from genome assembly GCF_963854185.1 of Sardina pilchardus. NCBI lineage: Eukaryota > Metazoa > Chordata > Actinopteri > Clupeiformes > Clupeidae > Sardina > Sardina pilchardus. The sequence goes on along the minus strand of NC_085004.1, from coordinate 22,837,993 downwards.
TCAATACAATGCAGATGATTTTTGTGTTCTCTTGCAGATCCTTATGTGAAGGTGTCCTTAATGTGTGATGGCAAGAGGCTGAAGAAGAGAAAAACTTCCACAAAGAGGAACACACTGAATCCTGTCTACAATGAGGCTATAGTCTTTGATGTCCCGCCAGAAAATATCGATCAGATCAGTCTCCTGATTGCAGTAATGGACTATGACCGGTCAGTCCCATGCCATGACAGCCTTTTTTCCTCTTCCTGTATTTCAATCTTTGTCCAAAATGGTATCAATTATGTTTTATCAATGCTTTACCTGCAACAAGGCTTTTTTAAAGCTGCAAACAGTCGATAGATTTATTTGATATGTCCAGCCTGCAGATAACCGCACATTTTATTTCTCAAATTGGGTACAATGAGTCGAATAACAGGCAATTCTCCGGAAAACGAGAAGTCTTGACCTTTTGATTCTATCAAATTGTTCTGTGGAGATGCCGAACATCCCAGAATAAGCTGATTTGATCGATATACGCCTCAGAGAATAATGAGAACTCCTTGAAGCAGTCAGATAAATGTTGAATGGCCATGGCAATCTCCTTTTTCCCCTTTACTTCTCTCTCTCTCTGTATGTCCTCTGTTTTTCTTTGTGTGTGTGTGTGTGTGTGTGTGTGTGTGTGTGTGTTTGTGTGTGTGTCTTTTCAAATAAATTTCTGTTCTGTTTTTTGGCTCGTTTACAGTGTAGGTCACAATGAGGTCATCGGTGTGTGTCGGGTGGGCAACGATGCTGAGAGCCTCGGCCGGGACCACTGGAGTGAGATGCTGACCTACCCCCGCAAACCTATTGCCCACTGGCACCCTGTTGTGGAGGTAAAGCCCTAATTATTCACATCAGAACTATGAGCTGAGATGAAACTACTGCAGAACGGCTGCAGCATTTTTTTGTTTCTTTTTTAAAGCATGGGCTTGTAGCTTCTTGGCAGATGTGAAGGTAGGCAGTGGAATGAATATGAGGTCCAAATTGTTGGCATTCTATCAGAGAAAATACGCAATTGACTGTCTTCAGGGATCCATCTCATAATTTTAGCATCAATTTACATGACTAAGGAAGTCTGCCACAAAGAGCCTGTGGTTGTTAACACAATCTTTACAAGCACATACATACATTATATGTGAATTGTCTATTTACAGTATTTGCCTCTATGTTAAAAATAGGAGGCTGTGGTGCAGGATGATATCATGCAAGGCACATAGTCTCGAAGTTGCATCATGACACACAGTTTCCAACCTGAAACATTTAGAATCAATACTGTATCTTGAAAACCTTCGGAAAATCGGTACACTCCAAACCCATCTGTAGTGCAACTGTGATACCTCTGGAAGTCACGGGCAAGCACCTCTGTAATCTTTTTTCATTTCAGTGACTCTTTCTTACCAGGCCAGACCAATTGGATTTTGGGAAATTACCTATATTCACGTTATGTGAGGTTGACTGTGGAGGCAGCTGTTATGTGGCATGTTAAGCAATTCTGCTCAGCCATATGGAGCACGAGAGAGAGAGAGAGAGAGAGAAAAAAAAGGGAAGGCATGTTTCAGCTAGTGGCTCTGAACACAGTTGACCTGCTCACTCATCCCAGCTTAATGAGTTATTTGTGTGTGCTTCAAAGGCATTCCCGCTTCCCTGGATGTAACATGGTAAACTCACGGGGCCAAGGACGGGAGAGAGGGGTTAGGGGGGAACAGAGAGAGAGAGAGAGAGAGGAAGGAGACGAGGTGCGGTGCGGCAGGGTGATACAATAAAAAGGCAACGCGAGTGAGAAAGACGGGCGTATTGCAAAGAGACACGTACAAAGAAGCTGTACACGGGAGAGAGAGAGAAAGAAAGAGAGAGAGAGAGAGAGAGAGAGAGAGAGAGAGAGAGAGAGAGAGGAGAGAGAGAGAGAGAGAAAGGCAGTCTGATGTTTTATCTGGTTGCTGCAGGGTCATTGGCTGTCGTATTGCCCTGAAATCCCAGGCCGAACCGATGGGAAGCTCATCTATTATTTAGCAGTGTGCATCCCAGGCCATTTGAGTCAAGGTTGCATTGCCTACACAGGGCCCAGTTTTCTTCAACCAGACTCCTATTCAAAACATTGTCGTTTGGTCTTACCGCTTCAAACAGAGCCCTATTTTAAACTCTGTGTATTCTAAACAGCTGTAGTGCTTTTCCTGCAGAGAGCCAGAGATGCTCTCTGTTGGTGGGAGAAATTCATGCATTCCTTTCAGGAAGGGAATAATAATTGCGGCAGCAAGACGCAGGAGAGAAAAACAAAGGAACAGGCAATTTATCATAAGAGGTGGAACTGGCTCTGGACAAATAGCAGTGAGAAAGGGAAGGCAGTTCTGTCCTTGTAGATAACTGGGGTATATGGCTATGAAGGCAGCTCATTTAAAGCCTTTGTGTTGCTTTAGAGAGACAGAAAAGAAATCATTACTCTCACAAAAAAATGGCTTTTTAACGACCACGTTCAGAGCAAAATTCAAGACAGAACATATATGGGTGTATATAAAAGTGATTCAGTACAGCATACTGTACAGTAGGTTTATTCTTGCCTTATTGCTAATGACCTGTACATCTGTTCCCAGGGGTTTATTCCACTGTACTTGTTTTTTGCAAACGCTAATATACAGCTGGACAGGAGTCCTTGAGAAGAATGACCAGATTATGAGAATGACTTGATAAATATCTATTGATCCAGCTTGCGTTTCTGTTTTCCCTCCACAGTATCAGGGGAGTGGCAGCGGAAGTCAAGGAGGTTCCTGCAACTCCCTCAAAGCACCTCCCTCACCCTGACCAGTCCTGACCCGCACACATGGCACCGTGAGCAGGCAGAGAGAGAGAGAGAGAGAGAGAGAGAGAGAGAGAGAGAGAGAGAGAGAGAGAGAGAGAGAGAGAGAGGGAGGGAGGGAGGGAGAGAGCAGAGAGTGAGAGGAGAGGAGAGGGAACCAAAGCCGGCTGGACGAGACCAAGAATACAGCACCAAGAGTGTGGAGGCTGATGCTGAATCCTGAGAGAGAGAAAGAAAAAGACAGAGAAAGAGAGAGAGAGAGATAGAGAGATAGAGATAGAGGTAGAGAGAGAGAGAGAGAGAGAGAGAGAGAGACAGTCACCACCGTGGTCAGACCCCAATGGGACGATAACTTTGCATGGTCGATGCGGATTGCCTAAAAGTTGCATGTTGAGTGGCATACAGTGTGGTTGTTTGTTTTCCTCTGTGATGTGATGAAAGATACGTGACGATTGCCCAGAGCCGTCACAACGGTTTCATGTCAGCTTCAGTCTGAAACTGCAGTCAATGTTTTCTACCATAGTCTTGATACCTGTTTTTATTGGAGTGTCTCTGTATCACATGTTGTTCTAAAGGTTTCGTCCAGTTGCCATGGTTTCCTGCGGACACAGTGCATGAATCAATTTAGGTGGGGTACTCTCTGTTTTTCCTTTTTTTTCCGTTATGAAATGGAATGTGAAGTTTTGTTATAACATCTAATGGTGTTAGATGAAAGTTAATTTATAGACTTTGCAAGTGAAACTGTCCTAACAAACTGTTATTAAACACATTTCTTTTCTTAAAAAGGGCCTCATTATTTTCAAAAACACTCATAGACTCAGTGTTTTTAAACACATCTTATCCTAAAGATGGCATTCTTAAAACTGTCCTGAATAACGATACAATATGATCCTGATACTGTATCTGTACTAATCTGAGAGATAACTATATTATGCAAAACCATACAGTATATTACTAATTATTTTGGCATGCAAGTAATTTAGTCTAGCTGAAGGCAGTTGAAAATATGGAATAGCCTAGTGTGTGCAGAGTTAGATGTGCTCATCAAATGCTTTTCAGAGTCATTGGTTTGACTTAGACACACACATCTACCAGCACTTTTCCGCATTTCCACAGGAAGGCCGGATTAATGTATGCTTTGTGGTTCAGCTGATTGGCACACTCTTTCATGGCCAAGAGCTATTGTCAACCATCAGAAGGCATGTTTACAATTAGACTAGCCTGGTTTCACCGAATATAAAGTTATCCTCGGGGACTGTTCCTGAACATCTTTTATCAGAGCTTTGTACAGCTTTGAACACGCATTGCCTCAGTATTACCATCCCTCTCCAAGCACTTAATGACACTCTAGCCTGAGCCAGCCCAGGATCTCTGTGGTATTCTGGTTTCCGTGGACGCACCAATCAATTCCTTTTATACTCTCCTGGGTTCTAAATTGGAAACTACAGTCTGTCTGGAAGAACAAAGCCTCAGTGCCCACAGAGTGGATCACATTTTCAGGTGTGTGTGTGTGTGTGTGTTTGTTTGTGTGTGTTTTATCTTACCTTTCACACAAAAAAATCTGTCCCATTATCTCGGAATTTAAGAAAAAAAAATTGCGCAAATATTAAAATGTGGACTCAGACAAAGGAGATGTTGTGTGTCATGAAAGGGAAATAAACCTGTCCTTGCTTTGATCTGAGCTACAACGGGAACATGCATTCTTTCCTCAGATACTCGAGTACTCAACAGCACCTAATGATGAGATGTGTACAATTCCGCAGGCAATCTCACTCAGAAAGCTTAATAGACAGATGAATGACATAGCTCACTGAAAAAAACGTCCATCTAAAGAATGTGTATAATCTCTTTTCTCTGTTGTGACAGCAGAGAATGTTTTCATTCCCTCTGTACTTCTGAGTGCACTGTAATCTTTTTAAACACGATTGACACTGCACATTTTAAGCATTCATAAAATGCATTTTTGTAAAGACTTACGATGGACTTTAGCATATCAAAGGTACTGACTCAGATACACACTTACCCCGACGTAGCTACACTCCCACTGGCACATTACCCTTCATATCACACAGGCATACTGCTTGACAAGCACACAGCTTAATGCCACTTGGTCTGTTAGGTTGAAATTCATTTGAGTTCGGTTCAGAGATCTTAAGGCCTACAGAATGCACACATCTATCTAAATGGCACGCTATGGACAAATCTGTATACAGCAGTGCAGCAGTGTTATGGCTGGGGGAATGGCCTAAGTAATTACATTTGAGTACACACATTCAGGAAAGACATGTCTGTGAAACGCAAAAAAAGGAGCAAAGGTGGCGGTTTCGATTTGAAGTGTTTGTCTCTTCCTGCACCACCATCCCCACTTGCACACTATGCCACAATGTCACGAAGGCAGTGAATTATTCAGAGCTCGTTAAGAGGCCGAGTGCCAACAGTCTATCGCTCTCTCTCTCTCTCTCTTTCTTTCTTCCACGCGACGTTGGCGGTCGCTCTCCACCGTCGAACAATCACGACCTGGTCCTCCCACACTCGCCTGGGCCTGTCACTTAACAGCTGTGAGGCACCGACACTCCAGAGAGCCGGCCATCGTTAGAGGCTCGTTAGAGGGTACGTTAGGGCCTCATTAAGAGATGAGTGAAGTGAGTGACGTGGGCGCCATGGCGGCAGGTCCAAACCCAAGGCGACAGTCCCCTCAGTGATGCTCTACAGGCTCTGTGCCTGAAGTTGTCACTACGTTTTTTGAACAATACAACACAATCATGGTAGCACGAAGATGCCCACAAACGGATGGCTGTAGACTAGGTGACAGCACACTGACAGACCATAGTGCACTGTCCCTGTGTTCGCTGTCTCAGCACCATACCTGACAGCATAGTGAGGCAGGTGTACTGGGCTGGGAGTATTTTTCTTTACCCATGTACAGTAACCACCACATTATTAGGCTTTTGAATCAACACAGTCATAACAATTTATGTAAAAATATTCAATTACACATTCATGATCATATGAAAGATTTTTTTGCAAAAGATTTTTTTTCTTTTGCAAGTGCTTAAAAACAATTTAGCAATTTTGTGTGGGAATAGCAGGTGCAGAAAGATAACATTCCTGCACACAGACACCTACATTCAGACATGACATGTGCACACACACACACACACACACACACACACACACACACACACACACACACACAGCAGGCCCAGTTAGGAGGAGGACACAATTAAGATACATGGCACCTACAATTATTATGTGTGTGGGGGCGTGTACTGTGTGCAGTGTGAAAATAAGTTTTTTTTAATGTTCCTCGCACAAAATGAGGCCAACGTGTCCGAGTTTGAAGAAATAATAAATGGGAAAATTATACTTCTAGCAAACATTGAAAACGGATCCCACAGACCCAAACACCTTTCAAGGGTTAATTCATGGCAACACCACTTTTTGTTTAGGATTAGACCAGTGTATGATATGAGTAAACTGTGCCTTCTGAAAATAGTTACACAGGAAGTAATATAGGCCTACAGTATGCGAAATACTGATAGACTTTACATTATTCAGGGCAAAAGCATTGCTAATAATTCACGGTCGATTCTTTGTCTTGAAAGTAATGCTTTTCATGGTGCCCATGGGATACTCTGCAGGGTCTTTCAAAAATCTGTAATAAAATCAAAGAAAACATAATCATAGTTTTATATTGTATTATCTTCAGTGCTATATTACATTATATGCCATCTTCCCATGTGCCATGGTAACTAGGACGACATGCTACAACGACCTCAAAGAAATCCACTTAAGGGACAGTACGATGGACTGATGTTCCTTTCTGGCCAGTTCAATTTTTTCCCCTTGCCTCAACTTTCTCCCATTGCCATTAAAGCACACTAAAACCAACTCCTAATGGACTGCAAGACGTTTGAAAAGCTCACTAAAAAACGTCTCTTGCACACACCAGAGGCCGTGGCTGAACTGAACAGGGTAATAGCTTCCAGATGTCTCACTGTGGCCTCTTACCTGTCTGGGCTGATGGCATGACTCACGACCAAATCACCATCTAAGTGGAACTTTCTCTCTTATTCACGGAAGCTCAACCAATTCAAAAGCTTCTAGCACTGCGGTAATGTCAGGTGGGTGCAAGTCATATGAATAGGCAGTAGACTGAACCAAGACCCAGATGCTGTCTACTTTCATTTTGTGCAAAAGAGATAAATACATACATACATACCTATTATATTTCAAAAGCAAAGTGATTTTTTTGGATTGCCCCTATTCTGCTTCAATGAAATAGTCAATCCCATATGTCAAAGAGCAAATCTTTAGCACTTCACACGGAAAAGGTCATATACATGTAGGAGTTTTGCAGTGTGCACACAAATTGACTACTAACAGAAATCGTTGAATAGTACATACAAATACTTTAACTAACATGTTTTAAAACAAAAAAATATGCTTTGCTTGCTACTGTACTGTTACCATTTGCTGCATAGCAGCCCATCTTTTATCTTAGTTCGGACCAGCGTTCTCTGGATTTGGAGGTCTATTCCCAGAGTATTACTGCAGTTGAAAGGTAAGCAGGTGTATAAGACCACTGGTCTCTGTATTGGGAGGTCCACTCCCAGAGTATCACTGCAGAAGAAAGGTGAGCTGGTGTATTAGAGGAGAATTGTCTGGACGACAGGAAGGATCAAGTGAGTTTCCTCTCTCGTCTTAAATATTAGCCTGACCCATCCTCCCCACAGAGCTGTAAGGCCAGGGAGATAGATTCCTCATGAATCTTACATGAGAATGGCTTGCTGAACACATATATTTAAGTGTCCATAAGTCATAGTCAAACATGAACAGTAGGCTTTCTTTTAAAGATAAAGAAAATCATTATTGTTATGGTACCGTTGAAAGATAACATCTATTCTTCTCCCTCTGCAATAACTATACAGGTAAAAACATATTTATTTCACAAATCTATTGTAGCTGAAAGGAGTGCAAAATCATTATATGATCAATGTATTATCTGCCCACAGAAATTCCATGTGGCGTTTACAACACAACAATAGAGTGAAGCAAAATTCGAGCAATTTGTTATTGATTGCTTTGCATGTCTTTCCAAGATAGTCATGGATTCCCATCATCAGGCCCACTTAAGGTAGATGGTCCCAGGGCTGTTTATCATAACGCTTTAAAGCCAGTACTCCAGCAGATGTTCCTGGCCATGCTAATATGATCGTTCATCTGCTTAAGCCTCTAAGCCAGATATATCTCAGAGACTCAACAGCTAAAGGAATGGGAATATCCGCTAAACGTCCACTAATTAAGATTTATTATTACCGGAGGAAACCCTCACCGTCTACTCTGTCGGTGCTTACAAAGATGCATGTAATCCCCAACAAAAGTATCCCTTCCTTTAAGAATATGTCAAGACATGGATAAAAACATGTTGCTATTTTATTTCAATTAAAGATGTCTGGTATAGTCCAAGAAGAAAAGGAAAAGCTGAAGAGGTAAACCACCACCAAAGACCAAAGTGTGTGTGTGTGTGTGTGTGTGTGTGTGTGTGTGTGTGTGTGTGTGTGTGTGTGTGTGTGTGTGTGTGTGTGTGTGTGTGTGTGTGTGTGTGTGTGTGTGTGTGTATATGTGTGTGTGTGTGTGTGTGTGTGTGTGTGTGTGTTAAGCTCTGTTTACGTCTGTGCCCATGCTCAGCAGAGCCTCTTTGTACGTGTTTGGAGTGGGGCTGGTCCAGGTACTGCGGCAGTTGGCGGCCTGGCCGTTGCACAGGATGCACATTATCAAAAGCCCGTGTGAGCCCGATGCTGCCAGGTCTGAGCTCTGCCAAAGAACAGAGAGAGGCGAGATAGAGAGAGAGAGACTAGAGAGAAAGAGAGAGAGAGAGAGTCCTGAGCAGGGTGGGTGCGTGTGTGTGTGTGTGTGTGTGTGTGTGTGTGTGTGTGTGTGTGTGTGTGTGTGTGTGTGTAGGGTGGGTACCGAAAGATATAAATATGCCACTGAGCTCTCTCTCTCTGCTGTACTTTTTGCAGGATTGCTGCAAAATATTAATCTGACCCAATAAATGGGATCAAAAGCAAGAGATCGAGGGGCTTATGGGACTTCCCTGTACCCAGGTGGACATGACAGTGTGAATGGAGATGTAACGCCATCCCTTTAAAGGATTCAGCATAAAACAGGAGGATGGAGGAAGAAAGAGAGAGAGAGAGAGAGAGAGAGAGAGAGAGAGAGAGCGGAAAGAGGGATTTGCAGGCACAATATCAAAGAGGGAGGGAGAGACAGAGAGAGAGAGCGAGAAAGAGAGAATGAGAGAGAGAGAGAGAGAGGGAGGGAGGGAGAGACAGACGGACCAACACCAGACACCATATGAGCTGTTTTCCTGCCTAAGCCCACTGTTTTTGGGTGCTGACATTCTGTAACAGTGACAAACATGATCTCCATCAAGGCCATGGCTGTTGATGAGATGAGATTTCATTGTTGCCTGTCCACCCAGCCCTTGTGTATTGCCAGTGAGAGCATGTTTATCCCTCGTCTCAGCTTGTGCAGATTTACCGATTTCTTTGTGCACCCTCCTGCGCTTCAGAAGTGGTGTACCGCTCCGCATCCCACCAGCAACTATCTTAACCGTGCTGCTGGATCATGTTTGTTGCATGCAACATCTCATGCAACATTTATTCGTGACCCAAAACTCTTGACATACTGTACAACAGCGCCGCTTGGTTTTGCCATCCCGGCTGCATAATCTCAAGGGCCAAGCTGAAATGTTTTTGAACCGAGCACCAGGGAGTACTTCAGCTGCAGTGCACCTATATGCCCCTGCTGTGATGAGATGCAGCCTGATTTACCATTGCAGTAGTCTGACCCTGTCTGTAATTCACTGCACGTTTCAGAACGAAACGGCTGAGGATATGATAGGCACAGGAAATGAATAAAGTAGACAGATTTCCCTTTTATCGAGACTCTCCTTTCTAATTTCAAGAGGCTCTTCACTTCTGAATGGCAGGTGCTTCGCTCAACAGAGAAGAGATACTTGTCTTCTGCTGTCCTCTGACTCTTCACCATCAATATTTGCGCTCTGCCGGTGATCATCAGTTCAGACTGTCAACAACTCAAGCAAACAAATGAATCGGAACTATGAATGGCAAAGCACTGATTGAGCATGATGGGGCCTGACTGTTCTTGCTGTTGCTATGCTCTTTTATGATATTGCGGCAGTTTTAACTCTCCGATTCAGATTTGTTCACTAGATGTACCTTTTCATGCATCATAATTAATTTTACCTTCCATTACTTAAAGGTTGGGTACGGAATTAGCAAAACGGACGGCAGAGTTTGAACATATACAACCTCAAGTCCCGCCCTCCATGCACGAGCGACAATTCAAATGCGCAGCGCGAGAGCGAGCCAGGCTAAATGAAATGCCAGCCTGGCGTCTACAGCACTATGAGCTCTAGTCTCCATACAATCACTCACATCAACTTCCCCAATTACATTCTTTATTCACCTCCAAAGGGTTGTAGTACATATGGTTCAGTAGCCATAGGTGTGTATATTTGAACAGAATCTGGTTTGTTCTTACCAGGGCGATTATCTCCTGAAATATCCGAGTTTAGTGCTGGCCCGTTGGTTCGCCTATTCCACCGTAGCTCCAAGCTGTTAAGTTTCGATTTCATGTTTACAGCACTCTTCGTGTCACGGTAAAATGTAATTTTTGCTACATAGCTTATTTATTGCGTGGGTGATTGAGTTTCCGTAGGTATCCGCTGCCTTAGTTAGTTTGTATAGAAATGAAGTGACACATACAACAAGAGGGGAACATGGACGTGCAGCAGCAGGCAGTTGGTTTCGTTTCAGCACTGACTCGCGGTCACCAGCTTTCGAAAGGGTCGCGCGCGGTGGGGAGGGGGAGCAGGAAGAGGAGTAAGACGTTAGATTGACGAACGAGCTGTGAAATGATGGTATGGGGTGAGGAATTCTATTGGCTGCAGTTTTTCGAGCCCTGCCCGTTCCGCAGATGATTGACGTGTTTAATTTCCATTTCAGTGCTTCCAACTTAGTGGCTATAAGTGGGTTAGGAATAGGATTTCAAGTGATTTTGCAAAAATGGCCAACAAAGCTCATTCCATACCCTACCTTTAATATTATACGAGTGCTGCCAACTTGAAAGCACACCTCTGACTACAATCTTGCAAGTGAGTCATGATTTTAACTGCAATAAAGTAAACAGAATTGGCACATAACAATCTTGTTTCAAACAGAAGAGCCTTTGCTGTTTTAAAAGAATTACTTCTCATCCAATTCCCTGTGTGATCGTTTTGAGCCAGGGAAAAAACACCCCCAGTGCCCAGGCCAATCGAAAACAGGGCGCAAAAT
>NC_085004.1:22759318-22821818 GCF_963854185.1 Sardina pilchardus | reverse complement strand
GCCTGTCTTTTAATGTGCAGCTGGTTGTTTGAGCCTTGTGCACCAGCCCACCTCCTCCTCTCCTCCTCTCCTCCTCCCCTCCTCTCCTCCTCCCCTCCTCCCCTCCTTTCCATCCCCGGCCCCCTCAGCTCTGATGCCTCTGTCACAGATGCCAGGCTGGATTAGTGGTTAGGCAGACATTGGGTTCTGGATGCTTAGATGAGAAAGAAAAGAGTTCTCTTGATCATTAGTACTGTATCGTTTTGCAATTCGTTTTGCTTCCGCTTCACGCATGCTTTTATGTAAATCAGAAATAAGCAAAAGCCAGTTAGAACCCAATCAGATGAATGTCAGTGCAGAACCGTAATCTATAGTTCAGCACATTTTTTTTTATTATGCTTTTATCTTGCGTTTATTACATAACCATTGTGACACAAACGTTTATAGCGGTAAATGACAGAACATGCCTTTTTAGACTATTGAGACTGTAGTAAATACAGGTTGTTAAAATATAGAATGTAAGTTTGGAACACAGTGCATCTTCGTTTTGCATCCTTTTATTTCCCGGTAGACCATTGGAATGTCCCATGATTCTTTGTAACTTGTGGCTAGAGGAACCTAGTGTAAAGTTATGGTCATATTTATTGCCAATAAATGTTGTACTAATGGCTGGTTTGTAAGTGCAAAGACTTAACAACAAAGACATCCAACTAAACTAGACTGCGCTGATTTAGTAACACAACTTTTTGTCAAATGCTTTGGAGGCTTAATTAGCTTTGTCTTATGCATATACCAAATCAGTTCCCCCAACACAAAGGCATTCAGTTGAGAGTAAAGCATTGTTTGAAGGAATGATTTGCACTGTATCATTTGGGCATTTTTTAATTGCCTCTCCGTGCTCTGTGCTACCCAAGCCTTCTTATAAAATCACCCGGCTTTCCCTTCGGAACACACAAATGTTTTGTTTACTGCAACGTTGGCTAATTACAGCCCTTCTTTCTTTCCTCTCGCCAGAGGGAGTGGAATTCTAAAGGGGAGGTCGTTTGTTTATGTGGTGTGACAATAGCTGCTCCTCACTGTAGGCCGAGCACATTATGTTGTAGTTTGTCTGAATGGTTTGTACACAAGCAAGCAGTAGGTTTGAAGAATTTATGTGAAATGTTATTTTTACTAGTCCACCCCTTTGCAGTCGTTTCTCTCCTTCTTTCTCTCTCCCGCTCTCTCTCTCTCTCAGTCTCTGTTTCCCTCTCTCTCCCTGTCTCAGTTTCCCCCTCTCCCTCTCTGTCTTTCCCCTGTCTCTCTGTCACTTTCTATCTTGTGTTCCTAACTGATTGAGGTGGGCTAGCCACTAGAGTGATATCAGGTGTCACTAGTTATTCTGTGTGATCCTGTACTTGACACCATCACTGAAGTGTTGTCATGACAATTCCGTGGGGACGAGTTGATTCAGGAGTTTGGTCACAAGAGTGATGATTTGGTCCTGTGTCAGTGACACAGTGAAATAGGGGGGTAGTGTTGGTGAGAAGACGCATGAACTATGCCACAATGTCAGTTACTGGTGAAATAGCTAAAGCATTCCTATTGGATATGACATCAGAACATTAACTCATTCTGCTCCAGTATTGTTCTAATCACTCTAATACAGTAACTACATAGAATTCTTTGTAACTTGTACAGTTTTTTTTAAGAGAAAGCATGGAAAAGTATAAGGAGGCATTTATTTTATTTATTTTATTTTTATATTTTTATATAAGTGGGTGATTGTTGACTAAGTTGTTGTGATTTACTGGCCACTAAGGTCATCGTGAAGATGGTAATTTGAAATGCTGCTGTGGAGTCAGAACTCCTGTGGGATTTTACGGTCCCCTCTATTAGAGAGAAGTGGTGTTCTGCATTGTGAATGTTAAATGTAAAAAGTGTATGTTGAGAAAGAGAAACCCATAGAACATTGTGCTTCCTGTGTTGTGTGCATCTCCACTGAAGAGATGATGAGTGCTGTGTCTGCATTGATGTCAGGCTCCTGACTCATTTGAATGATGAGACGCTGCGAGTTTTGGCAGCTGCTAGGAGCTGTGTATGCAGAGTATTGTTCAACCCAGGCTGCTTGTTGCTTTACAACTCTGAAATGCCAGCCTGCTTATCTCACTGACAGCCGAATCCCCATGGCACTGTTAAAACAACAGCAGTGGCACACAACAAGCTTTAATGGTCAGTCAATTTATACTACCTCACAGGGGGGGCTGTGGTAGTCTGGGTGTGTGGGAGTACTTAGTAGCGAGGTCCCTGCAGAAGGAGATATATCATCAAAGGCAGAGGAAGGAGGAGCTACTGTATAATTGCCCTAATAATAACACCATGTTCCGTTTTATCACTGTATGTGTTGCCTTATTGAAACAACACAAGAGTTGCTTTGTATTTGAATACCAATATGGCAAATGCCAAATCTGTAGGTTCTTTTAATTTTGGGGCTATAGGCTACTTAGTAGAGGTGTCTAATTAGCGTGTAGTACAACCCAGTTTTTCTTGATTGCTTTGATGCAGCAGTCAACTCAAACTTCACGTTTTTCAAAACGGTTAACACACAGGCCGAAACAGCGGCACTAATGGTCAAAATGACACATTTTGTTAGCAAAAGGCTCTAATCATGCCAAAACATTTAAAATATGCAACCAAAAACACATTTTGCCTTCAAACAACACAACCTGCAAACAGGTGTATGAGCTCTTCCAATCAACCATTACACAGTGGACAACAAGATACAAAGTACAGCGCAGTGAAAATCAGTGCACCATTGCTTGTCTTTGCTGTACGTAGCTTTCATACCAGTGCCATTTGTTGTGAAATTTGCCTGCTTGCAAAACAAATTGGATCCAGAATCAGAAATGCTTTGACACAAATGTGATTTCAATTGATTTTTTTTTTTCAAACCGTAGCTGAAAACTAAAATGACGAACACATTTGCAAAAGGTGTGGTGTCTTCTGTTCTACTGAGACAGTGATGAGGAAAATTGAGTGGATCCTAGTTTGTTTAAGCAGGTCAGAGCAATTAAGAAAAACTGTAATATGGGACAGAAGTGTAGTATGATGAAAGTGCTTCCGCAGTAGTTTGGTAAGACCGGATTATGGAATGGCTAGTGTGCAAATTATGGTAGGATTTGTATACATCTGTGTCACAATCACTGGTAATTGGAAGTGAAAGCAAAGTGGCCATAAAATGGAGCCCTGTTGTGAGTCTCGAGACAAAGTGGTTATTTCATCTGTTTTACAGCAAAGGTCGCCATCCATCACTTTCTTCAAAAACCCGTGAGCAGGAAGGAAACATGTTTGCTGTTTCCAAATGTTTAGACTCAATGTTGGAACATTGCATTGCATGTCCTCTCTTGACTTTGTAGACTCAATGTTGGAACATTGCTCTTTTACCCATGTTTCCTCAACCACAATAGTTATGCTCTTGTTCAGTCTTAAGAACGACATTGTTGTTTTATATGGGACGAGGAGGAAGCAAAAATACTCCCAACTAGACCGACAGCTTTCAACTTGCCTCCATTTCCACTCGGATCCCACTTGGTCAAAAATGCTGACGGCAGCGGGATGCCAGTTTGGCAAAATGATAGGAAAGTCTAAACCCAAAAGCCACATCCATAGCAAATATTTACAGTGCACAACAGAGCAGCTGTTGTTGTTTTGCTTTGAATGGATTGGAAAGAGAGAGGATGCTGGGATCTTGGCCGTGATCATCCCAGCCCAGTCTCGTTTGCTAACTTCATGTCCCTGTTTTTTTTTTATTCTTGTAGGATATCTTCCTGCACCTTGAGAGCTAACGACAAAGGGCGACAAAATTCCCCATCGACATGGCCTATGATGCTAGTCATATGTTGGAGGCAGCGCTAGAGCAAATGGATGACATTATCGCTGGTAAGAAAGTCATTTAAAATGCCTTTTTTAGCTCATCACAAACTGATCTAGCATCAATGGCATTGTTTGACTGACCCTCATTCTGAATCTTGCAAATCTGTGATTAGGATCTCAATGAAGGGTAAATATATGAAAATTCCTGCAAGAGTAGCCTCTTCAGATTCTGCCTATCTATTGGGAAATACTTGACGTGTCTGTATGATGTTTGTGCCTCTCTGTCGGAGTGCATGCAGTGATGACAGAATGGTTAGAGATCAGTAGTAGTGCCGAGAGAGAGGTTACTGTGGTGTCGCTGGCCTAAAGCTGGAGTAGCAGCAGTTGTGTGCTGTCAGCAGTGACACAGATCTAAACATTTGTGTGAGTAGTTAGTAACACGTACAGTAAGGCTCTAAAAGACTCCATGCCATATTCCATCCATACTCCATGCCATATCGTTCTGAAGACATCTGTTGTACAGGATTGGAATATTTTTTCCTCCTCTTTAGCTACCTACAAAGGAGCTACTCCCTCACTACTGCCCCTGGCATTTGTTGTTTTAATGTGCCTGCTTTCCCCCCTCCCCCTCTCCCTCGCTTCACCTCTCTTGCTGCAGGACTGTGCAGCTTCCTAGAGGGGTGATACATTTGGGACGGTAGTGTTTATCAAAGCCACACCGCCATCTCAAATGACCCAGTGGGGTCTTTGCCGGGGGGTGTGTGTGTGGGGGGGTTGGTGGGGGGAGTGCGACTAGACCTGCTATAAATATCGCCGGGCTAATGACCACCCGTGCAGTGCTTTGACAGGACGGCAGAGGGGCATTACTCACCCTGCTCCGCCGTTATTAAACCTCCGAAGGGGAAGGAAAACTCCACAGCCAGAGGCGCAATATCACTTTCGCTCTCCAGGACTGACACAACTGTTGTGTGTGTGTGTGTGTGTGTGTGTGTGTGTGTGTGTGTGTGTGTGTGTGTGTGTGTGTGTGTGTGTGTGTGTGTGTGTGTGTGTGTGTGTGTGTGTGTGTGTGTGTGTGTGTGTGTGTGTGTGTGTGTGTGTGTGTGTGTGTGTTGTGCGCTTGCTGCAATAGATAAGCCGCTGCAATAACAGTGATATCTCTGTTTATATCTGGAGCCTCAGAGGATGGGAGAGATGGATTGATGATCTTGTTGCCGCTATACACATCCCAGGTTTCTGTTAGTTTATTGGTGTTTGTGGAACTTGCCACGGTTGGTAAAACATTGAATCAAATGTTTAGTCACTCACTGAGTTATGGTGTTGATTTTGTCATTGATTTGCTGATTTCTTTGTCTAAAGTCGACTTACTGTATGTGTGATATGTGTGATATGTGTGACATGTGCACAATACATTACATTACATTACATTACATTACATTTCATTTGGCTGACGCTTTTTAACCAAAGCGACTTACAACATGAACAATAACCATCTATCGGATTTCGCGTGTGGCGCAAAAAAAATGTGCACCTTTCCTGCCCTGTGTGTTGTAAAAGTCTAGTTGTATGCAAAGTGCCTATCGTAATGCTACGCTGCACTGCATTTCAGCCTTAACCAATAATCACTCAAACCTATTGTGATCACAGAGGTGTCTCTGCTCTGTGCTGCTTTGCTCTGTTATGTAATGTCTGTGTGTGAGGTGGCCATAGAGTACGAGTGCAGTTGAACGTGAGCGTTTGGAGGGCTGTGCCTTGTTAGGGTGCAGCGCTGTGGCCTCCTGTGAGTTCAGGAATCACCAATGACCAAGTGTCTCGCTAGCGGAGGCTAAACGAGAGAGGCAGCCAGAGAATCGGGAAGAGCTCGGGGCTCCGACTCCAAACCTGTCATGTTCTGTTCAAGAGATGGCACTGGCACCAATACACCCAAACAGCCCCAGTGAGCAACAGCAAATGTCACCGAAAATGCCTGCTGCGCAGTTCTCAAGACTCGCTGTGTTCAGGCAAATCCTCCAAACATACACTGCCAGTGATGAAACATTAATGATGAAACATTAGAAGTGAATTATTGGTTGTAATGCGAGAGGATGCTTTGTACTGCTGTTTTATTCATTTGAGTAAAAATTCCCTCTGATTTGACATGCATTGTGTGCACAAGGGTATAGGATTGCATTTCACTAGATGAATCGAAATGAATCAATGATAAATAAAACAGTAATATACAGCCAATGAATTTATCATCTTGACACTTAAACAGCTCAAAATGACATTAATTTGTCAATGTAAGGAAACTAATAATGATGATCTGATTTGTAAGCAGGAAACAAATTTGATAGTAAATAGTTGCAGAGGGTGGAAGTTGGTCTTGATCTCATTTACTTGGACAGTACATTTTTTTCTGTCAGATAAGTTACAGTATGTGTGTGAATAAAATTACAAACAGGTCTGATTATATCTGATGTGTTATAATATCAAGTCTATCCCAGTCTTTTTGAAGTGGGATTGTGTACATCACTGACTATTAGTGGGGTGTCGAATGCTATTTAAATGGGGTTTAACGGTCCTCTAAAGATCCATAGCTTTCATGGTTTAACACACATGGAAGGAGTCAGGAGTGAGGGTGGTCTAGAGGAAAAGTGGCTTTATATGAGGCTTACCCTCATCACAGGATGCCAGTGGAAAATAAACCCATTAAAGGGGAAGCTGTCTGCTTTTTTGCCTAGTTAATACTACACACTCAAGGGAGGGTTGGGCTCAGTGTAGTTCATGATCTGTAGAGTAGTGGAAGGACACCCTCTGCTGGAAGAGACATGAAGTGCTACTGTTCACCGTATGAGTCAGAATAGCCAGCTGCAGGCATGCAAACTCCTCACCTTTCGGCGAAATTCGCCGTTTTGAATCCAAAATAGGTGACTTACATGATTCGTGCAGATCCGATGAGAAAATATTTAGGGGGGGGGGGGGGGGTCGCAGACGCTAACGCATCTTGAGGTGTTTCCAGAGCCGCATTTAAAACTTGTCTGATCAGCAAGGGATGCGTGATGCCCTTATGCGTTTAATAAACATTAGTGGAAGCTAATTGTTGACAAAGACGCAACGAACAAGAACGCGCACGCCCTGTTGTGAGCGCAGATAGATGCGTCTAAGGTGGAATAGTGATTCTGGACAGATGGAGGAGAGATGCCGAGGGATTTCACAGGTGGGCTAGTTGAAACTTTCAACTTCTATTAGAGAAAGACGCTGAGTGAAGCAACGGGCATAGGTTGTTTTCTTCTAATGTTATGAAAGTCAGCGAAATTAGACAAAAATGTAGACATAACGAGTTATTTTGATGAAGAATACGTGCAGTTTGAACCATCTAGATCGGCAAAAGGTGAAGCAAATAGGCAGACTTTATCAGTAGGCCTATATCAAAGGCTAATGTGACAGTTCAATTAAATGCTCATAAACTGGTCTGGTTTGTTTTGTCCGGAGACGTAGTTGATTGACATACTAATGCTGTCTTTAAGAAACGTGGGCCCTGTTACTCGAAGCACACTGCGCATTACGGAAAGCCTACGCAAAAGATCTGCAACTCAAATGATTCGCTATAGTAACGTAGCCAAAAAAAGTTGCGACTGCTTCGACCACACGTAACGCACGTACCCGTTTGAGTGTGTGTGACTTGCGACAAGTTTCAGTTACACCCGGATCATTACGAGTTCGTAAGCCATGCGTAACGTAAATTTACATTTGATTGTCGAGTTACAGGACCCTGATCAGTAGCCTAGTCTGTGCCTACAGGTAGCCTACAGTTTAACATGTAATATGAAGACAGTTCACATAACTTTATTGGTTGGTTAAACACACTAGCACAATATAAACCACAAGTAGCCTAGGCTGCATTAAAACATTTAAAGACAATTTGAAAAAATAAAGCCTATCTACCCTATTTTATATAATAATATTAGGCCTAGTTTGAAATAGTGTGTCTCAAGCAAGTTTATTGATTACCTGGTTTGGTCCAACAAATATTCAGACTTATAGTTTAAAGGGACACTTCACCGATTAGCAGCTTTGTATCTTTAGAAAACCAGTCATGTTTTTGAATGGTCGTGCATCATTCCCTCATTTTGCCTTGAGATGGGAGAAATACGGATTTCAGTGAAACCCATGAATAGGACTTCCTGCTTTCAATGATGTAAAATGATGATTTTTACATCATTGAAAGCAGGAAGTCCAACATTGAAATCAGTATTTCTCCCATCTCAAGGCAAAATGAGGGAATAATGCATGACCATTCAAAAACATGACTAGCTTTCTAAAGATACAAAGCTTAATGCTAATCGGTGAAGTGTCCCTGTGTCCATTAGACCTATGAAATCATCAGAAAAGAAAGCGGGTCCCTCACACTTTGGAAGATTATTTTTTTTCGCGGGGGGGGGGGGGGGGTCTGGGGTCTGGGGTCGGAGAAGAGTCTCACCTTTTTCACCCCTGACCAGTTTGCATGCCTGCAGCTGGTTACAGTGTGTTAAACGTGACTAAGTTCATGTTACACTAAGTTCACATTTGGTTTGTGGTAAGACGGCATTCATTTGGTTATTTCCTATTTGATCATTCCTAATGTCAACTTAATGTCATGCTTAACCAATCTATTAACAGTTACATGAGCAGTAATGAAGTATCGTATTTCCTGAAGTATTTTCCTCTCACTCTGCGGGTGAAGCCAATCATTTTCCAGATCATTTTCTGGATAAGAACACAATGCTTCAATGTAATGGAAATATTGAAAAGCTAAGAATGACAAACGACCCACTCTCATCTCTCCTCCTCTCCTCTCCTCTCCTCTCCTCTCCTCTCCTCTCATCCCCTCATCTCTCCTCTCTTCTCCTCTCCTCTCATCCCCTCATCTCTCCTCTCCTCTCCTCTCCTCTCATCCCCTCATCTCTCCTCTCCTCTCCTCTCCTCTCATCCCCTCATCTCTCTTCTCCTCTCTTCTCCTCTCTTCTCCTCTCTTCTCCTCTCCTCTCCTCTCCTCTCCTCTCCTCTCTTCTCCTCTCTTCTCCTCTCCTCTCCTCTCCTCTCCTCTCCTCTCATCCCCTCATCTCTCCTCTCCTCTCCTCTCCTCTCATCCCCTCATCTCTTTTCTCCTCTCCTCTCCTCTCCTCTCCTCTCATCCCCTCATCTCTCCTCTCCTCTCCTCTCCTCTCCTCTCCTCTCCTCTCCTCTCCTCTCCTCTCCTCTCCTCCTCCTCCTCCCCTCATCCAGGCTCCAGGGCGCTGGTTCCCCTGGGGGAGTTCAGCACTGCTCTGGTGGAGCTGCCGGGGGCCTCCGTGGCCTTCTCTGCCCGTCTGCGAGTGCTCCAGCTGGCCGAGGAGCTGCGGGACGTGCTGGAGGTGCAGTACAGCCCGGAGGAGGCCGCCGCGCTGAGGAGGCAGATCCCGGCCGACACGGCGCGCGCCTTGCTGCGGTGGCTCGGCCGTGGACTGGTTGTGAGTACCGTGGAACCGTCGGGGATGCTTTTAGAACTCCACCCCAGCCCAGAACAGCCCACTGCACACTGACATCTTGATTTAGCATTTACAGTTGACAGATGTTCCTTCAGATGTGGTTTGTTGCATGTATAGATTAGATGGTAAAGCACTGCAGCAGTACTGCCAACACTATGGTATCAAATCAGATCTTTGATGCCGCCCGATTCTTTTTTAATGTGTATAGGCATGTACTGGACGTGATTATGATTACCTTAGCCTTAGATACGTTTTAATTGAAGCATTACGTAAGAACTTCTGCTTCTAAACACGCATTCACTTAGTACCATTTCCACCATGCTGTTCCCCACCCAAGGCATGGGATCATGTGTAAAATGAGGAATGTGATGTTAGGCCATGCAAACCTGACAGATGGATTATGACAGGCCATTTATCAACAGATGACTCAGGACTTACTTATCATGCATTGACAGGCCACATATGGCAGCGCCACCCTCGGCCCCCCAGTGGGCTGTGTTTGAGTTGGCAAATGACCGCAGTTTATCCTAGCTACATTCCCAGAGGGCGGGAAAGACAGAGTTTTGCAAACCACCGGTCTTAGTGTTATCTTTACAGTGTACTTTTTTGAGGGCAAGTGTATATTTTTAAAACTCCCTCGTGAAGAATGGTCCCTTTTATATCTGCCAGTTGTTGGAGGGGAGTTAGTGGTTGGTTGTGTTAGGGAGGGGGGCCCTCCTGTCCCACGTGAAGAGGAAGAGGCTCTCCTCCAGGGTCTGGGGGTCTCCAGCTCCGAGCTAATGAGATCCAGAGTGGTTGTGGAAATAGGGGGTCCTATTCCCTACCCCCGTCTGTGTGCCTCCCCTCCCCACTGTGCCCATACACCCTTCGTTTGCTGCATCCCACTTCTCCCCTTCTTTCTCTCGTCTTCTCTTTTTTCTTTCTTTCTTCTTCTCTCTCTCTCTCCTTCTCTCCTCATCCCACAACTTTCTGTGTCTCTCTTACTCTTCTATCTCATTGTCTGCTTCTCTCTCTCTCCTTATCTCTTCATTAGCCTCTTCTCTTCTCTCTCTCTGTCCTCTCTTTCCCTCTTCCTCTTCCCACTTCTTTCTTTTCTTCTTCTGTCTCCTTCTCTCTGTCTGTCTTTCTCTCACACACTCTCATTCTCATCCTCCATCTTCGAGAGGGCATGTTATGCCATATCTCTCATACTCTCGAAACAATTCCCCCTCTCCTCCATCCCTCCATCCCTCCATCCCTCCATCCCCCCATTCCCCCTTTCCCCTCAGCCCTGTATGGAGTACCATGTGTGTGATGGGCATGTGTCATGTGTGGATTGTTCCCTATTCTCCCTGCTGCTGGGCTGGGCTGCCCCCACTTAGGAAAACAGAGAAGTTCAGACCCTGGGTTGTGAGGACTGGCTAATGAGATCTCCTAGAGCATAAAGGAAAGAGAGGAGAGAGAGAGAGACATATAGAGGGAGTGAGAGAGGGGTACTGAAAGAGGGGAGGAGGAGGAGGAGAAGAAACAGGAGTAGGAGGAGAATGTGAAAAGGAAGAAAAAGGGGGGAGAAAAGAAAAGAAGAGGGAGAAAGAAAGAGAGAGCAGCTGGCTTGATCTGTGCTGTTCGGGGCTGCAGTCTGATATTATAACTTTGCCGTCTAGCCTGAGTGTGTGCTGCAAACCAGATGCTCGGAAGCCTGACCAGACGCTGTGGAGACGGAGCCAGTGCTGGAGCCAGGGAAGGAGAGACAGAGAGGAAAAGAGGGCATTTCGAAAGAGACCGAGAAGGAAAGGGAGCTCTCCGAGTCTTAGCTCAAGCTGTTTTAAAGCCTCAAATAGTAGGGTAAGGCTAGGCTGCTGTTGATTCAGACCCTGAAAAACTGAAGCTACAGTACCATGGCTGAGCAGAATGGAGTGTGACTTAGATTTTTACAAACATTTTGCCTGGCTGAAAAAGGTGAGTGGGCTTGCAGTTTTCCAGGCTAGTTGTGCATGCTCTCTTTGCTTGAGTCAGTCCGCCACTGCTCGTTCATTCATACTTCATTAGGAATTTACTCTGATTGATTGATCGCTGAGTGGCTATATGCAGGCACATGGGAGATGTGAGGGCGGAGGGCATTCTCAGTAGCTGGACCTAGATGGGGTTACGTGCTTGTGGCCTTGTGTCAAGCAAACACATGAAAGTCTAAAAACAGCCTCCCTTTCACATTTCCTGAAGCTTACTGTAAACGGCTTCCACAAACAGTGTCAACAGACAGAGAGAGAAAGAGAGGGAGAAAGAGAGAGAGAGAGAGCGTAAGAGAGAGAGAGAGAGAGAGAGGGTGTGAGAGAGAGGGGCCCGCCAACCACATGGGCTACACTGGATTGTGAATCACATGCTACACACACAAATAGCACCAGGAGTTGTGTTGCAGTTGCACAACTCCAGTCAGTGAGTCACTGTGTGTGTGTCTGTGTGTGTCTGTGTGTGTGTACGTGTACATCTGAAATACGCCAACACAATCCTACCCAAAGCCAGTCGAGCTCGTAGTGTAGCGTAGATAATGGCAAACAGACCTGGCTGGACAGACCTGGCCCTTCCTGTTCTGCGTCTCGCTGGTGGCAGTGATTGATGCTGTGTGACCACCAGAGCATTAGAGAGATGCGTTAAGTGTGTGAAGAGAGGGAGGGGTCACGGCACAAAGACTCCACCTTACCTGGCTGGCTCACGTTTAGGAGGTGTGGGTGGTTGTAGATTGCTGCACCGATGCATTCTTTAGTAACTGAAGTGCAAAGCATGATAAGTGAACGGATGAGTATCTGACAGCAATCTTTTCTCTTGTCGGAGTGAGTTTATTTGAAAATATGCTGTTACCCTACTCTTGGTGGATGCAGCTTTTGTTTAGTGTATGTGTGTTTGTTTGTTTGTTTCTGAGTGTTTTTATAGTGCTTTTTGAGGGGGAATCCTCAGGAGGCTCTGAGAACCTTTCTGCTTATGTGCTCTTAAACTGCCCTCCAAAATCACTGTGGGCAACTGGCCTAGCTTTAATTGCATAGCCATGTAGCAGCAACTCCTTCTCATGATTATGTAACAGATTATAGGTCTAGGAGTAGCATGTGCTAACTCGCTAAAGAAAGTCATGAATGTAAACAAGTAATTGAAATGATTTTGCCAAGCAAGCCTCAGGCATTTTCAGGACTTCTGCATGTACTGACTCTTGCAGACTGTCATGATCAAAAGGATCCACAGAACAGGAGAGGTGTTCTTTTTATCATTATTTGGGCCTCACTGGAATCAAAGCCATGACCTTGGTCTTGCTAGCACCACTTCCTACGTGTTGGGCTCAGAGAAAAACAAACATGTTGACCAGGACATTTAGTTTCTTTGAAGTTGTGACTTTGTAGACTTTTAATCTTTGTATCTCTGCCTGGTTTACATCACACGACATGGTTAAGCTCTCTCTCTCTCTCTCTCTCTCTCTCTCTCTCCCTCCATTGGTCAGCAGCAGTAAATCCTCAGTATGTCGCACACTGTTGCCATATTCCACAAGGCCTTACATTCCTCTCGCATTTAAACATTCAAGAAAGAGAGAAAAAAAAGCACAGAGATTAAACCTGTATGAAAGTAAACCTCTTAGGGAATTCCAGTGGCCCAGGGTGAGTAATAGAAGTCGGATGGAGCACTTTTAGAATCTGCACCCAGAGCTTTTCCAAGAGAAGGTGCCCTCAGACAGGGGGAAGCGGGTGTGTTTGTTTAACGGCTGATACCGCACGCACCGCCATGGCAGGCTGTTGGCTGTAGGACACACAAGCCTATTCTACTCCCTCACAGAGCTCTGTAACTGTATCCAAACTCGCGGGCCTTTCAGAGTTCACAGGCTCCAGACTGCCCTGGTCCTGGCCGTTGGCTGTGACTTGGCTGTGAGTTTATGGGCAAAGTGCTAAGAGTGGGGGTCGTATCCTTTTACAGGTGAACCTGCAGTCATTGGGGAACAATGAGAACTATCAAGAACGCCTGACTCGATTAGAAGGGGACAAAGAGTCACTCGTTCTCCAGGTAAGACATTCTCTTTTTGAGTGGCGGTTTTGTGCTCTTATGTATGGCTGTGTTCAAGTGTTTTGTAAATATGCATGTTTCTGTTTGTTTTTATGAGTGCATTGAACTCAAATTCTACTGTCTGTAATTGATCAGTTTAAAATGTAATTCGACTATAGTATAGCTCTCCCTGAAAGATTAAAGAATAATATATGCAGGTCTGTTGGGTGTTTTGTGGCTCTG
Organism: Sardina pilchardus; assembly: GCF_963854185.1. Taxonomy (NCBI): domain Eukaryota; kingdom Metazoa; phylum Chordata; class Actinopteri; order Clupeiformes; family Clupeidae; genus Sardina; species Sardina pilchardus. The sequence goes on along the minus strand of NC_085004.1, from coordinate 22,808,268 downwards.
GTAGCAGTTACACTCGTACCCTTCGTGAACCCCCTTTGAGTCCGTTCAGGTGAAACTGAGTGGCGTGAGTTGATTATGAGCAGACTCTAAAAGAAGACGGATGTTCATGCGATCTCACTGCAGTCTTTAGCGTGATGAATGTAAACACTAGCCTGATCATATAACCCAGTCATGTGAGCCGGGAAGCCAGGGGAAACGTACTTGTGTGTGTGTGTGTGTGTGTTTGTATGTCGGTTTATGTGTCTGTGTGGGTGTGTATGTCTGTGTCTGTGTGGGTGGGTGTTTGTGTGTTTGTATGTCGGTTTATGTGTCTGTGTGGGTGTGTCTGTGTGTGTGTATGTCTGTGTCTGTTCTGTGTGGGTGTGTGTCTGTGTTTGTGTTTGTGTCTGTGTGTAGCAGGCTTGCAGGTTTCTGTGTGTGTGTCTGTGTGTATATGTGTCTGTGTGTATGTGTGTACTGTCACATGTTCAAGAGCTGTAATCATAGTTTTAGAGGCACCTGCACTGGACAGCTCTGTTTGGTGGTAAACACTTCTCACATGTAATCTGTCAGGCTGCTGAGTGTTTATTTTAGGAGGGGGGTTTGCACACTTGGAGGTGGAGACGTTTATTTTGTTTTGTTTTGTTGTTTTTGTGCTCTTTTGCGGTGCTGGTGTGGCCAGTGAGGAAACACTGTCTAATGACCTGAGGATTTGACAAACATTACATTCAGCTGAGTCAAGCCACACCACTTATTGGTTTTGTCCGTGTCTCTACGTGTGTGAGAACTGCCATCACAAAGCTTGCCCATGTGAGCTTGGATGCTGTGAGGCATCAGTGCTGAATGTTCTGCCACTTAACCAGAACATTCCTCCGAGAGAGACAGATAATTTGTCCAAAATGGAGGCAATCTGATGTGGTGAGTGATTGCTTGAAGACAGCCATTGTTTTCTCTCACTCTGATTTTGGCAAAGTCAGCCAGCAGTTGAAGGACAATTAGACCCTGGGGAGTCCTTTGACGCAGGTTTACCTTTATCTAATCTGCCCTCTTTAGCCAGTGTTTTGTCTAGATACATATCGGGCGAGTCTGGTAAGTGCTGTAGCCAAGCAGTGCTGTATGGGGGGAGAGGGGAGAGCAGGGTGGTGCTTACTCAGCAGATCGTAGCTTGCCTGGAGGGTAAAGAGGCGGGTTCAGAAGAGGGCAGGGAACGAGGAGAAACAGGTAGAGGTGTGGCGTAGTCGGCAGGACGTCTGGGCTGTCATTCATTTTGAGCCTGTCTGTCTGTCTCCCATTTTCTATTGGCTTCTCATCACACAAACACACAAACACACACTCACACACATGGAATAACACACACACACACACACACACACACACACACACACACACAAATGTGTACCATACATACTGGATCCAATTCACACACTCTCTCTCTCTCACACATCTGCACCCAGGTGAGTGTGTTGACTGACCAAGTGGAAGCCCAGGGGGAGAAGATTCGGGACCTGGAGAGCTCCCTGGAGGAGCACCAACACAAGCTCGACAACACAGAGGAGATGTTGCAACAGGTACGGTCCACTCCTGTCCCATTCCGCCATCACCTGTACGTGTAAAACAGCGTAGCTTCTTTTTCTCACTCTCGTGCTCGTCGACTTGAAAGCATGTCTGCTGATGCTTCTTTCCAACGTTCCACTCCTCTTTCATGTCTGTCGCTTCACGCAGAGAGGGGTGGCGTTCTCACTGCTTGTTTTAAGCCTCTGTGCACTGTACTGTAGTTCGGGGTTAAGCCCGCTAGCTTTCCCAGTGCAAACACCACTGAAGATTCACACGCCTAATTCTCAGGACTCTATAAGCGGCAGTGCTGTTCCATCGCTTGTACGCCTACGGTATTTGTATGTGAGACTGTAAGCTTCTGCCTTTTAATTTTCTACTTTGAACGTTAAGAGGGACAGGAAAAATCCCATAAAGCACAAACAAAAGCTCAGAGACGTTTGATCTGCGTGGTGCTGCGCTATGCCGAATAAATGATTCTTTTCAGCGCTGGAGCTTGTTTTGATTTCCGAAGTATGGTTCCCTTCAACTCTGAATAAACTTCTTTCCTGGTAAAGCTCCAGTCTGGTGTTTCCTTTGGAGAAGAAAAACGGGTTTATTTTTTAATCATTGCTCCACAGTGTCTCCTCTCAAGTCTCAATCTAATAATAGCTTCCTATAGTGGCAGCAGATCCTCTCTGCCCCCCTCTCAAAAATAAAATACTTTCTATAATAGAATCAGTCTGCAGTAGATGGCTCGCATCTGAAAAGGGGGGAAAAAATCTATGATCCAGCTTCTTCATCGGAGGAAATTCCTTTGCAAGGATTCCAGAGAGCCGAACTTCACATTGCCTTGACAACCCAAATATTTAGCAAGGGGTGCAGGAGTTCCAACAGCAGCAGGGCTGTCGGGTTGGGGTGGTGCCCGGTCTGGTCTGTGTGGTTGAGGCAGGTGAGCTCTTGCCTCTCCTTCTGCTTCTCCTCCTGCTCCTGCTCCTGCCTCCCATCTTCATCCTCCAACCAGAAGGGTCAGACACTCCCCACAGCTCTGTGGAAAGGAGAGAGAGAGAGAGAGAAGAGAGAGAAAAACATCCCTCTTTCATTAGGACAGAGGGAGAATGAGGAAGGGAAGCAGAGAGACAGAGTGAAGAAGGAGTAAAAGAGAGTCAGATGGAATGATGGTGAGATGAATGTGTAGAAAGGGAGAAAGACTAGAAACAGATAAAGAGAAAGAGAGGAGGGAAGCAGAGAGAGAGAGAGAGAGAGAGAGAGAGAGGGAGAGAGAGAGGACGACACCCTCCTGTCTTCTGAAGAACTGACCAGTCACCTCTCTTGAGATTAGCATCAGTTACCTTAGACTGCATCCAAGAGTTTTGTACCTCATCCGTGCATGGATTCCTCTGGGCTCTGAAAGAAATACTCTCTGCCTCATTTTGCTTGGAAAAGGTAGGAAAAACTAGGTGGTTGCACTTGGTGGTTTTGCATAGCTGGTGGTGTACTTTTTTCAGTAATTGTGACACGGCAAGCAGTTTAATCACATTATAAAGTGTGCTAGCAAGATTATTAAGTTTTACACTCATTTCTCTCAGCAAAGCCCCTCGTGCTGATTGATTCAACAGACTGAGCGAGGCTGATGAGACGCTTTATATAGTTGCGCTAGCCTGCGATGTGGTCATTATGAGGTTTTGGCCTTCAGGAGAAAATCTGGTTCCAGTGACACAACGCTAATATTTTCCATGTGGTGCTTTTGCAGAGGCGCAGTTCTCTCCCTTCTCCAGAAGGACTAAACTCAGTGTCCTGAAGTCGTTTTAAATGCAAGTTTGCACCTGCCTTAAAAACACAGAGTTAAGACAGCTATTTGCATTCAGAGGTGCCCTGATCTTATCTAAGAAGCTGGGGATGAAACTTGCTTTGTGCTATGTCAAAGTGGCGATGAGAATATAGTCCTTAAATCCTGTGTGATATAAATTGTTTGTTGTTTCACAAGAAAAGGCTCCAGATTATTATTATTATTATTATTTTTTTTTTATCTTTGTGAGCCATCCAGATAGAACATCAGCTATTCCTAAAGCTCTCTCTCTCTCCCTCTCCCTCTCTCTCCCTCTCTCTCTCTCTCTCTCTCTCTCTCCCTCTCTCTCTCTCTCTCTCTCATGTGTCAGCTTGTGAGAGAGGAAGTAAAAATAGAGCTCATGGAGACTTGTGTATATTTAGCCGGTGTGTGGAGCCACGTCTGAAAAGTCAGAGTTTGTTTGAGGGGACTTTGTGCCTGCTGGACTGTGGATTTTTTGCTCAGACCTGTGCTTTATCGCCTTGTGTGTGTGTGTGTGTGTGTGTCTGTGTGTGTCTGTGTGCGCGCGTCCATGTCTATGGATACTCCATTCAGGAGCTCTTGAGCAGGACCTCTTTGGAGACCCAGAAATTGGATCTGATGGATGAGGTGTCCTACCTGAAACTGAAGCTTGCCGGAATGGAGAAACAGAACCACAGTGTAGAACGTCAACACAAAGCTGAGGTACTAAACACATTATATACAAGTGCACGTGTGTGCATAAAAACACACACACTCACTCACACACACACAGACAGTCACATTATCATGCACAATGAGTCAGCTCTGACCCTGGTGGGTCTTGAAGTAGGATGTGATGTTTTGTACGTTTGAAGTTAATTCTGTTTATGGAAACTTTGTACGCTGCACCGGGGCAGATTAGGGTGAAAGGGAAGTGGAACAATGTTGTGTGAAAGTATTGTCTCATGATGGGAACTTTATTCGGGCTGTAACAGAGAAGTGTTGACACAGCCCTAGCGGACTACATCATCGTGAGATATCATACCTTTGCTTCGCCTCTGTGACAAACAGGAAGCAAACATGCAGGAGTGTTTAATTGGAGTTGTCAGAGAGTCTTGAAAGTGTCAGTTAAATCACTTTTTTTCATTTTACATACTACTGAATGGGGAAAAAAAGCTTCTCTTAAAATCACGTGAGACTATCCCTCAAAAACCTCATGAGTTGTCTTTAATTATAGGATTTTCAAATCTAAGCTGCTTATGCCTGCCCGTGTAATGCCAGTGTTCACAGTTACGGCTGTGGTGAGCAAACAGATGTTCTTACATAGGTATAATGAGCGCTTTGAGTCCGAAGAAATACTGTACGTTCTGTATGTTTGTGTTAATCCCCACTGTAACCTGTCAGCGGCTATTTACTAGCAGTGTAAACAGGCGGTGGTTTTGTCCACACGCCGGGCGCTGTGAAATGTGGACATGGCTATGTCGGTTTGCTACCCGCATGACAGCGCAAGGCGCAGAACATTGGCACCCAGAGAGCAAGCATACATTTAGCAGTTCAGGAATGATTGATGACATGTTTAAAGACAACAAGGGACAAGAGGACGGGGGATGATGGTGGAGGGGGTGTTTGTTTGTGGGGGTCACTAGCCTTTGGTGTCATCTTTCAAGTCCAAGTCTCTATTTGCTGAAGCCGTGACAAGTGCACTTTGGAAAGACTGAAGAGGATTTAATGAGCGATTGATAGGCGGAAACAACCGGGCCCAGAGCCCTCTATGAGAATGCATACACACGCAGGTTTCCTGTTACTATTCAATGTTTGTCTGTGGACTCACATGAAAGAACTTGGTCCAGGCCCATTTGTTTGAGATGGAATTAGGAATATGTGCACCTCTTTCCACACTGATTGGGAATTATAGCCCCATGAAGACACCGGACAGAGCTAAATAACAGAAATAACAGTATCTCTAGTTTCCTTTCGTGATTTATTTTTTGTTTAATCGACTCAGGTTTCATGTTCTCCTTTGGCTGGGTGTTCTGGGAATATGGATCTCTTTTCATCTGAATTGTATTCTGTGGGTTACTGAACGGTGTGTACAAACTCTGCCTGCCTCTGTGTCAGCTGTTGGGCTTTATCCAGCGAGAAAGAATGGCAGAAATCTGGTTGGAGCATTCCACTGGCATGCTCTCTCTCTCTCTCTCTCTCTCTCTCTCTCTCTCTCTCTCTCTCACAATCTATCTATCTATCTCTCTCTCACTGCCCCTCTCCCTCTTTCTCTCTATCACTCTGCAAATGCCCCTAACCCAAGACCCAGCAGAACTGGCATACTATAGATAGCATGCGCACGGTGACAGACATATCTTTTGGCGTGTTCTCTTTCCTCAAGTATCATAGCAGACTTCCTCTGCTCGTATTCCAGACAGCATTCTCTCGTTGTTTACTCTCAGCCAATTGAACTCCTACTGTTTACAATTTTGTTAATGTGTCTTAAATTAGCTTACGAAAAGGAGCCATCCTGGCACCATTTCTAGACCATACTTCATACACGCGTCTCGGTCCAAGTTGGCCATCAGGCTCCTCTGTATTGTCCTGGAAAAAGGGAAGTAGTCTGTTGGCAAGTGGACAGATGTCCTCAATGCTGCTATATGACCACACTCGGGGAAGTGAAATGGGTCATTGGCGTATTTACCCTGGCATGGCATAGCATAGCATACTGTGCGCCGTGCTGGTCTGAGCTGTTTTCATAAGACGAGGCAGTGCAGCTTTTCTCATTGCGGCCTCGTTTGCCCCTTTAAATAAGCCCGGCCATGACGCACATGGTATGGTGGTATGGTCCTTAAATATTCCGTCCCTAAAGCCCTGCGAGTGACAGAAGTCAGAAAACAGGGGCCCCCTTCTTAAAGGGAAAGCTTTGCCCCCCCAACCCCCATTAATTAGCGTGCCAGTGAAGAAACCACATGGAAGCAGTGTATACACTCAAAGCCCAGCACGTCATGCATATGTTCTCCTTCTGTCTTCAATTTCATTTCCCTCTTTTTTCCCCTCTTCGTCTTTCACTCTCTCTCTCTCTCCCTCGCTCTCTCTCTTTCCCGTTCTTTACCGTTTCCTCCCTGCCTTTGATCTCTTCCCGATATGTGTCCATTCTCCTTCACTTTTTTTCCCCCTCCTTTTTCCTCATTCTTTCCCTCTGACAGAGTGTAGTGAATCTGATTAGTGAGCTCCAGGAGCAGATGTGTAGGATCCAGCAGGAGCTCACCAGTAAAGCGAGAGGGAAAAAAGAACCCGTGGCTGAGAGGCAGGCCGGGGAGGGCCATGGCAGCGGCAGCGGCGGCGGCGGCGGTATCCCAGCCGAGGCCCCTGCCGGTGGGGCGGAGGAGGAGACCAGCAGTGCCAGCGTGGCTCCCGGCAGCCCCGGAGCTCCTGAACCGGAGCAGAGCTGCCGCTGTGGAAAAGAGAGTGTAGGAAAACCCATCACTGGATGTGGGATATACGTGCAGCTGTTTCATCCGGACTAATAGGCTTAGATGCGGTCTCTCTAACAGTGACATGGAAACTTGTGGCGTGAATGAATAGAGACTAATTGAATAACCTGCAATAAGTTTGCGAAATGCATCTTCTTTCATTTAGGCTTGGAACTTTGGTTTATTTTAAATGTGTGTAAACACACGAGCTGTTGCTCGGGCAGTTTGTGTAACATGACGTTATTCAAGATGCATGTCTGAGTGGCATGGTTATGAAGGGGATTTGATGTTTGCTCATGCGCTTTGTGTGTGTGTGCAGAGTGATTACTGCTATTTCATAAGGCTATTCAGAGCACTTGAGGTTGACCGATCACCCCACCTCAGAACACGTTGCAAAACAGACACTGCTTTACGTGTAATACAACACTCTTCACTGCCTGGGCATTTTTTTTTGCCTGCTGTAACACTGCAATTACTGTGGAGTGAGATATGTTATGTGTGATGTATATATGGAGAGATACAATTGTTGACCATTTCTGGTCAGTAGCATAACCAGCTACAGATAAAATGAACAAAATGAAACCATTATAAACACGGCTCACTCTGGATCTTGGAGGTCTGAAGTACCTGTGGTCAGTGCTAATGTGTGTGTGTCTGTGTGTGTGTGTGACCCCTGCAGGGCCTGCTGCACGAGCTGAGGCTTCTGAAGGACAAGGTGGACGAACTGGAGGACGAGAAGCTCCAGTATGAGAGGAAGCTCAAAGCTACGAAGGTAAAATCAGACACTCTGAAAAGTCTCTATCCCTGTCTCTCTCTCTCTCTCTCTCTCTCTCTCTCTCTCTCTCTCTCTCTCTCTCTCTCTCTCTCTCTCTCTCTCTCTCTCTCTCTGTCTGAGTTTCATTTCTCAGATGCGGCTGCTAACTGCCACTTACTTTAATCTCTCTCCCATGATGTTTTTTTCCCAGAATGAGTCATGGTTTCCACACGTTGTTGTATTTGCGTGTTTATTGTGCATGTGTTAAGTAGTAAAGTGAGTTTATTGTGCAGGAGCGAAACTCTGTGTACTCTGAAACTCACTGCAGGACTCCACAAGCGGTCGCGGCGGTCGCTTGCTTCTTTTCTTTCTCAGGCTCTTCCTTTTATTCTTCTTTCTCTTCTTCTTTTCTCCTACTATTGGCCTTCCTCCTCCTCCTCTTATTCTTCTGCTGCTACTTCTATTTCTTCTCCATCCTCATTTTTACTATCTCTCCTTCTTTTCTTGATTCTTCTCTTCTCCTCATCTCTCCATGCTTCTCTGTCCGTCTCTAGCTGTCGATCTCCTCCTCTCTGCACATGTGCTATCAGTCGGTGCTGAGTCAGCTGGCTAGCCTGCGGCTGACCGTCGAGCACCTGCAGATAGAGAGGCAGCAGTGGGAGGAGCGCTGCAGGACTCTCCAGGTGCACTTACCCACAATGCATCTCTTCCTTGCCCCAACCCCATCATCATGTCGCCCCTCCCGTCCTGCTCCTCAACACCTCCTCCCTCTCCATCCAGCGCGCACTCGTCATTCTGTTTTTATGGGTCCCTCTCATTCGTCGTTTTATCTATCCTCCCTTTCTTCCTCGGTCCTCCGGCTTGTTCCCACTGATCTATAAAGAAGACTGGATAGACTATCCCATTGTTGCCGCCCCATCATTCTTTATCTAGATCAGTGAGAATGAGGACCAAGGAAGGAAGGGAGGATAGATAAAAAGATGGATGAGATGGGCCCTATGTCTGTGGTACATCATGCCTCTGCCTCTTTCTCCTGCTCCTGTCGACCTCCATGCCATCTCTCATCAGCTCTCCTCTCTTCTGTTTCTGTTATTGTGTGTGCCATTGCCATTGTGATGCAGTGTCATACTGTGAAGAAAGTTCATGGAAGGAAATCCTATTATTGTGTTTTGTTAACAGCACAGAGCACAGTACTCAACTTCCCATATATTAGCCACATAAACCGCAGGACAGTGTTTTATGCAAGTTAAAAAAATAGAAATAAAAAGTCTATTGACCGCACCCTTGGATTAATTACAATGCCCAATAGCCCAGTGAATCAGAATCAGATTGTGCTTTAGTCATGAGCAAAAGTGAAGAAAATAAATGAATTCCTTGTTATTAACCTAATTTAACCTAACCTAACCTAAATTAATTAATAAACCTCAGTTAATAGGCTGAAAATGATGGTATGTTGTTAGCCACAAATTGCACATTTTATGGAACCCATACAAAATTGTTTTATTTTCAAGTTAAGTAGTGACTAATGTTACTGTGATGTCATGTGTGGAAGTGACCGATAACCTTCACCTTGTTGACGCCTATGCTCAACAAGCTTAACTCCCCAGCAAACATGACCACATGAGACAGTCCCTTTAACAGGACATGGCTGGAGAGCTGTGTGTGCGGCCTTTGAAGCCGCTGTAGGTTTGGACACAGTGTGGATAGGATTACATCCTTTTGAGACTTACTGCAGCAGGCAGGGCGCTATAACCCGGTGGTGAACCATGAACACACATGGCCCCTACACAGAGCCTTGTACGCTTGACCTGGATCCTCTGAGCTTATGCAACATTACTCCAGCGGAGGAGATATACAGATTAGTCTCGTCCAGGTCTACGTATTGAGATGCAAATTAGTTGAGAAGGAACAGCTGGGTCAGCTATTCTCCAAAGCAAAGTTGGCTGCCCTGGTTATGTAACTGAAATAAAATGTAGTTTTCAGGTTTTGACGCATGAAAGCTATGATTTATTTTTAATTTAGTATATTTTGTTTTTGTATGTGGGGGCATGAGTGTTTGTTTATTTGTGTTGGGAAGATTGTGTCGAGACTGAATATTTGTAGATAAAGCAGTTGCATCCTTTTCCTCATCCCATGCCTACCGGTACGTTGACAACTGTCTATGTATTATTCATGAACGTGCTAACGATATAATAATAATGGTCTCCTTCCTCTCATCCCCACGTTCTCCCTCTCTCCTCTCTCGCACAGGTGGAGATCTCCAACCTCCAGCAGCTCCTCATGGCCAAGAACACTGAGATCGAGACCCTGCAGGCTCAGCTGCTGGCCAGATCCCCCGTGTCCGTGGACAGCGCGGAGAGAGGTGAGTGACCCCGCGGACGGTCCTCCGAGCTGGGCACACCAGGCCAGGCCGCGCCCGCGAGCTATGTGTCTCTTACGTAACACAATACGGCGGCAAATATTCGTCTCCCACGCGTGTGTTTCTGCTGTGTCACTGTCGGTTTGCGTCCGTTTGGCCAGCGGACCGTTACGCCTCAGCGTGCTGTGTGTAGCATGAATAATTTGCGCTAGCAGCGAAATGAGTTCCTTTTGTCATGTCGGCCGAATGGGACAGATACGCGCTGTTTGATGCAGAAGTCACTGAAGGTCCTGAGATTCTAGAGTAGAAATAGAGGAAATAGCACTTTTGAATGCAGATTTGAGTGTGTGTTTTAGCGAGAGGTGGATGTTACTAGAGTGAGTTGTCAGCATGTGTTTGTGGGTGGTTTGTGGTGTTTTCTAACAACTTAACAACCCCCCCCTCTCTCTCTTCCCCCTCACTATGCTCCTCTCACATTCATGATTCATGTAGAGGAAATATACAGGAGAAGACTCAACAACAAACGTAAGCTTGAAGATTTTCAGATACACACACACACACACACACACACACACACACACACACACTCACACACACACACACACACACAGACCGACAGAATTTCTACTCTTGTTTGTCTGTCTGCTCCAGCTGAGATTTGCCCTATTTATTTATACATGCATTGTGACTGTGTGTTTATCTGCATGTGTGTGTGTTCACGTTCACAATAATACACATTATATCTAAGCTCATGTTTCTAATTTTTAATGGAAGGAATATCTGTTAACAGATCAGGAGTTGCAGCGGTTAAGATCAGGAATGGAGTCACTGCTTGCAGCTAACGATGAAAAGGTAAGTGCAAGGGGTGGGGACTGAATACATTTATGCATTTATCCAAAGAAATGGCCACTTATTGCTATCATCAAATTGTCTGTACCTTTTCTTTAAGATATACCGGCTGCAAAGCATATGAAAACTGTATGTTTTACACTGGCACGTGATATTAACTTCTCACAGACCCTATGCAGCATTCATGAAGCACATTCAAACAATTACCGTCAAGATATACGCCAAAGGCATTAACAACCAAGAGGTGGTTTGGAATGGCACGTATGTGTCACTAAATAATTCAGTTGATCTGGATATTCACATCCAAATCAGCCATATAGAGTTTGCCCTCTTAGTTATTCATAAAAGTAGCAAATCGCTCCTCCACCTCATACACATTTAATGCAGAGCCCTCGTGTGCCTGTAAACACTACCTGTCCCCACTGTGTCTGCCCTCATAAGTCCTCACAGTGCCAGGAGGGCTCCCTGTTTAATACACACAGGGGCCTTTGTTCTCGCGTGTGCTCTCCCCTGTGTTGGTGTGTGTGCTCTGGGGAGACACACGAGAGCTTATTTATACTGTACGGCCTCAGCCAGAGCCATTTCCACATCCCGCCTCACTTAGACAAGTCGGGCCATGCCAAACCCACCTAATGGAGTTACGGTGAAAGGAAATGTGGCGGGTGCCAAAGCCGGGGCACTGCATCAATATGTACCGACATCCAGTCAAATATACACACGTTCAAAGACACACACACACACACACACACACACACACACACACACACACACACTCACACACATACTCACACACATACACACTCACAGAGAGAGAGACGTACGGACAGCCTTTTGAACGGATGCCATAGCTCAGATTTCCCTCTCGGTTCCTGTCATGCTTGATCTTCCTCCAGTGCCATGTATCTGTCATGTAACACATATCACAGCCGGTTAGCTGGGAGGATGTTTTTCAAAGCCACCTGAGAAAACACATGCCAGGCTTAAGGAAATACCTGAAAATGTTTTAACTGGTATGTGTGTGTGTGTGTGTGTGTGTGTGTGTGTGTGTGTGTGTGTGTGTGTGTGTGTGTGTGTGTGTGTGTGCGTGCGCGCGTGTGCGCGCGTGTGCGTGGGTGTGGATGTGTTTGTGCCTTTCAGGATAGGCGAATTGAGGAGCTTACCATCCTGTTGAGCCAGTGCAGACAGTTCCGAGACACTTCAGCCAATGTTCCAGGTACTGCAGTTACTCCTGGTAGTAATCAGCTCATATTGGCTCAGCTGTAAAGCATTTTTCTTAATTTGTGTAAAGGTTGTTTCGAAAAGGGCCTTCTTCATACATGAAGCATATTTATCTTTTCTTAATCCTTACAAGCCCAGTGCCATGTTTTCTAAAATGATCAGTATGGGAGATATGGAGGATATGGGGGACTGAAGTTTGTGACACGCATTCATTATTTTGTGGCATCCCCCAATGGCTTACTGCAATTCCCTTGTATTGCGTTGCCTTGCCATTGAGTTATCGTTTCTGTTCAATGGAGAAAGCGTAAACTTCTGGTCACTGGCTTTGTTTTGTCCTGTGGATGGTCCAGTCTCCAGAGAGCGAGCGCTGACCGGCTGCAGTGAGGACGGACGCATGAACGGGGATGTGAGGATGAGGGCGCTCTCCCTGAAAACCCACTCAGAGGTGTGTGTGTGTGTGTGTGTGTGTGTGTGTGTGTGTGTGTGTGTGTGTGTGTGTGTGTGTGTGTGTGTGTGTGTGTGTGTGTGTGTGTGTGTGTGTGTGTGTGTGTGTGTGTGTGTGTGTGTGTGTGTGTGTGTGTGTGTGTCTCTCTCCCTCTCTCTCTCTCTGTGTGTACTGTACACATGCTACTTGTCTAGGAAGTAAATGTAAAATTATAACACAGAATAGCATAACTTGGGATGAAGGATGTTATTTTCTCTGATGCTTTGGGGAGACGATTTTTGCCTCTTTTTTTATGCGTCTGTTTGAATATGTCAGCATTGTGTTCACAGTCCTCCAGCGGCTCCTCCCCCATCCTCACGTCTCCTCTGGCCAATCAAAGAGAGGCTGAATCCAGGTACCAACTGCTTCGTTTTTTACAGTAATGATTCTCCTAAGTGCAAGATGAGTAGGAAATCAGTCATACTTTGTAATAACCTGAGAACGTCTATATGTTTTGAACGTCCCTCTCTGCCCGTCATAAAGGAAGTGAGGGAGAGAGCCAAGGCCATTCTGTACTCTCAGAATGTGTGAGAATGTCAGGCTGAGCAATTACCTGTTGAAATTACCCACATAATAACAGCAATTGCAAAGGAACAAACACACCCCTCGGCAGCCTGATTGCCATAATATTTTTGTATGACAGAAATAGACTTGAACAAAGGTAGCTATTTAGCATTGTGGTGTTTTTTTATGTTAATGACGGACCAAATGAAATCATTGTTTTTAATCTTTGTTGTAGGTCTCAACCAAGACTGATGTCGTCCAGTATGGAAGATTTGCAGAGCGGGCTTGTGAAGGTAGTTTGTACCAAGAGTACATTTTCCAGTGTGAACAATGTTGTGCTCTCAAAAGCCTCAAAATAAATGTCACCTACCTCTGAAATTTCCAGTCTGTCCCCTTTTGTCAGCTGCTAAAAATGCATGTTCACCAGAGTAATTGCTAACATATATGTGTGCTCATCCTTCATATCTACACCTTGCAATATAACTTATACAGTCTTGTTGTATGATTTCAATTCAAAATCCAAGATTTTAATTGACTCTTTCCTCCTCTCTTTTTCTGTCCTGATTATTTTGATTTTCCATCGTATAGCAAGTAGCTGGAGCATCAGTAGAGCCTGTAGTGTCAGCAGAGGTATTGACGTTGTCTCCTAATTTTTCACCGCAAACAAACAGATACCAACCAATACAAATCATTCTTTTATCCTCATTAACATTTCAGCGCTGTTGCTTACACCACACGCTTCTGACTTCTGATCACCTCTCATAAGTTAGATACTTCTGGTTTTATTATGCAAATTGTGCAATAGAGTCTGACCACTTGATATTTTGGAATGGCTCAGGTTCGACCAGCAGACAACAAGAGCCAGACGTTGCCGGGGAAACTGTCTCTGGTGGAGCAGAGCAGAGAGAGTGAGGGCAGTGACACTTCAGCTCAGAAGTCACCGGAAGAGAGCGAGGATGGAGACTTCAGCCTAAGTATGCACACATACACTACCCCACGGATGCTTCCTAATGAGTGTTCTTACTGTAATATGTTACGGTGAATATTTTGTATGTTTTTCTCAAACTGCTTTTCAAGGCTGTAGATAGACACACATTTTATCTTAAAAGTCTCTGAAGAAGCAGAAGAGCTGTGTGTGAAAATGAGTTATGTGTCACTTTGTACTTTATTGTAATTACCTCAGATATCATTTTCGTCTCTGTAAAACCTCATCTGCATGTGCTAACACATACTTTGCCATTTCGTAATACAATAATTCTCACTTTTCTGCTCTTCTCCTTTCCGCATGTGTACATGTGGATGCATTTTGTGTGTGTGTGTGTGTGTGTGTGTGTGTGTGTGTGTTCGTGCGCAATTTTGTATGTGCTCCTTTCGCTTCTCATTTTGCTGCCGGCTGAAGACCTTTGCAGGAGTGCAAGTGCTCCTGCTTTAGGTACCTCACGCGCTCTCTCTCTCTCTCTCTCTCTCTCTTTCCTAAAAAAAAATACACACACATACACATGCCCAGTCTATTCCTGGCCTCTCGGTTTCCCGCAGGGTGGAGGACAAAAAAAAAAAAGAAGTAAAACACCCCGCTGCCCTCAGATCACAACCAACCCCGGCAGCCTTTGATCTGGTCTAATAGAGGCAGGCCAGACCTGACTGCCGTCCCCCTCCCCCCCCCCTCCCTCGTTCGCTCGCTCATGTGGCCGGCTCATGTGGCCCTCGGACCCCGCCCAGCGGTGGGGCTCCGATTTGAAGTGGGCCCGCAGGGGAGGCAGCCTTTGAGGCCCTTAACCGCTGCCATATGATGCGGACGAGGGTAGCATGAATGACTGCTCTCAGAAGGGCACTTCTGGAGACTACCGGAGATCAAGCACTCCCAAAGCCCACTAACGTTTTTGCTGCTTGATATGCGGCCACTTCCACATGGTATAGAAGTCATAATTACAATTTCAGTCATGAAAGAGAAAGCAGCACAGCTGTAGGCCTCTGACCAAAGCAAATGCTGTGGTATTTTGGGTTTGATTATTGAATTTCTACCATGTAATAGCAAGAAGGGAGCTTTAGCAGGATAATGACTATTTTTTTCTCTGATTACTCAATTGCTCACCTTGGAAATCCAGGAAGACAAGACTTCTTTGGTGTTGGTGGGTTTGCTTTTGAATGGTGCATGCTTACTTGGTTCATGAAGCCTGCTGCTAACACAGTCTGACTCTTGCCTCTGATAGTTCCCGATCCAGATGTGATTGATTTGGAGTTGTAACCGGAGCGCTGATGTTGGGGTGCTCGTTCTGTGTGCAGGGAAAGGTGAGAAGATGGAGGACACGACGTCCTCGGACGTCTCGCCCATGTCCTCGGGGGCAGACTCGGGACAGCAGTCCCCCGTGTCCCAGGAAAATGTCAAGAACACCAAAAGTATCCGGAAAATATGGGGAAAGTGAGTTGGCCTTTTTGCAAGATTACAACAAACTTGATATGCGTGGATATGAAGCATGAAATTGCACTGACACTCTTGTCAGTTTGTTAGACAGTGTGAAACTCTAAAAGATATGCAATTCCTGTTCACTTTTCTCTGGTCTCATTCTCATGGGTAAATATTAGCTGAAGAGTATTGCACTGCTATGATGAATTATATGAACTATTGGCCTGCGTGCATAATGGGCACATGTAAATAACATGAAACATGCCATTTGTTTCTTTTTGTCTGGTTCTGACATTGAGATATCTCTGGTTGAATGTCTCAAATCTAGATGATATGTCTCATATCCATATTGCATAATACTTAAATAGAACTTTCGTGGCAGGACTCACTCTTCTGACGTCATAACTCAGCTGTGATTTTAAAATGTGATTTTGACAGAAATGGCTATAAATGTTACTGTATTGCAATTATAGAAATACTTTTAATGGTAATTATATCTTCACTGAGCTATCTAACCATTAGCCAATAAATAATAATAAAAGTTTTAAGTTAACGCACGCACTTTAATTATATCTTGTTGAACATCTCATATCTTGTTGAAACATATCTTGATGAATATTTCATATCTGTTGACAGAATCAGGAGGACACAGTCGGGAGGACTGAACGGGGTTGACCTGGAGCCGTCAGAGTTCCGCAGGGGAGGACTACGAGCCACGGCTGGCCCCCGTCTGGCCCGCACTCCTGACTCAGGCAGCTCAGTCCGGTACGAGGACCTGTCACTCACACACTTCTCACTGTCCTTATCTATGGGAATGGAGGTCAGATTCAGGCAGGGAGAATATCATCCCCAGTGTGATCCAAGACTCATAACAGATGAATGAAATAATTACCTGGTAGGAATGTCAGTAGGACGTTTACGTCCTAGACCTGAATTTGTGCAACTTTGTATGACCTCTTCTCTATAATTCTTTTGTAGACCTAAACCTAAAACACTTTTTTAATTTTTTTAATCTTTATCCACCAGGGACAAAAACACACCCTTCGCGAAGTGGACCAAAGAGCAAGTGTGTGGTTGGCTGGAGGAGTATGGTCTCGGCCACTATGTGAACCTCACCAGGCAGTGGGTAGAGAGTGGACAGACCCTCCTCTCCGCGACACCTCAGGACATGGAGAAGGTGAAGCGTCATCATGATGCGTGTTTTTCACTCTTTTCATAGAGTTGTGTCGATGTAGGCTGTACCGAAACATACAGTAGCCAAACAGTATCACTTAGAAAGGGATCACATTCATCAGTGGCATTGATTTCCACTGATTTCCTACAGTACAGTATTGTTCACTATGGTGCAGCAGCAGCAGCACAGTTGAAGCGGCAGCGCTACACTCGCATAAAAAATATATCTTTAGCATTCGACATTCAAACAGCATTCCACATGGCGCTCTACTGACTTGGGTCATTACGTTCACCAAGGATGAAGAGTCTGGAGATCAAGACCAGACAGTCAGTCAGACAGTCAGACAGACAGACACTCCCTAATTTATAGTTAGATACAGTTAGACCTTGATGTTACTTTGCCTTTTTTAGCAACTTGTACAGTCACACAGTGTATCTTCAGGAGTTCAAGCACACAGCTCAGTGTAGCATAAAACTAATATAACCCTACCCTACATAGAAGAACTATGTCAGAAGCTCGAGGTTACACTATGTTAGTCTACTGATAGGGCCATTTGTATGAGGTGATCGGTCTCATAACCAACCTTTTTGAGATACAAGATGAGTGGATCAGACGCCTATCGTGTCGAGCTCATAAGTGCCACACTGTCACATGCTGACAAGTATCAAATTTATTTTGTGTTATTTTTTTGATGCACGCAGTGCATCCGTGCTATGGCCATTTTTAAACACTGGCAACGGCTCCCTGTGTATTTTGGTATAACGTCCCTCTTTAAATCAGGATGCTGACCTTGTGGTGATATTACATCCACAGGAGATGGGCATTAAGCACCCTCTGCACAGGAAGAAGCTCCAGCTGGCCATACGGTCGTTCAGCAACAAGACCATGGAGAAGTCGTCCGAGCTGGACCATATCTGGGTCACACGTATGTTTTATGCTCGGTTCAGTAATCACCACTATCATTGTGGAATAGACACATCCACGAGGTTCAGATGAGTTCCAACACTTCCAACTCTGGTTTTCTAAAGGGCACTGTTGCATATGAATGCCATTCCTCAGATGTTCAGATGACAAGTTTAAGCATAGGGGAAAGCCCCCAGCATATCAGAAGCCCATTAAACACCCATTTGCATTCTAGCACAAGTTGTATGAACTCAAGACTACAGCTGGGACACATGGGGTGGCTCTCATTCGTCTTTTTATGTATCCTCCCTTCCTTCCTCGGTCCTCGTTCCCACTGATCTAGCTAAAGAATGATGGGGCGGCAACAATGGGATAGTCTATCCAGTGCTAGTTATAGATCAGTGGGAACGAGCCTGGAGGACCGAGCATCGAGTAGAGAGGAGAGAGGTTGAGAATGGGCCACATGATGTTGACTGTGAGTGTGTGTTGTTCCATCTCAGGCTGGCTGGATGACATTGGCTTGCCTCAGTACAAAGACCAGTTCCATGAAGCTCGCGTGGACGGCAGGATGCTTCAGTACCTGACAGTGGTGAGGCCACACAATAGCCCTCTAGTTGAATCACCTTCGGCTGTTCTGCTCTGTTGACAATTATGTAAAGAGAACAAGTCAGTCACGTCACA
Source organism: Sardina pilchardus (assembly GCF_963854185.1). NCBI lineage: Eukaryota > Metazoa > Chordata > Actinopteri > Clupeiformes > Clupeidae > Sardina > Sardina pilchardus. The sequence continues at coordinate 22,790,182 of NC_085004.1, read as the reverse complement.
GTTCACCTCTGTCACAGTGACATTTCCCTTCTCGTTTTTGTCTTTGGTTCAGAACGACCTTCTGTTCCTGAAAGTCACTAGTCAGCTTCATCACCTCAGCATCAAGTGTGCCATCCACGTGCTCCATGTCAACAAGTTCAACCCCCACTGCCTGAGGCGCAGGCCGGGCGACGAGGTGAGCCTGTGGGTAGGTCACAGCGGAAGGAGTCACCCAATGGGTGACTCTAACCTTCAATTCCTATTTAATTGTTTTGTGAAGTGACTTCTATGATGTATGAAAACAGATGATATTTATAAATCAGATTTGTTTGTGCAGTTACAGTATACATTGCATTGTATGATTGTCAACACATTTCTACAAAGTAATTGTTGAATATTTTTTTTTATTATTATTAACATTGCATTCCACCACTTTCTTGCATGCATGAGTTGGCCATTTATAGCAGCTTCAGCTTGGAGGCCATTTACATCTAAATTGTTTTCTGAATCAACCTTATGTCCTGAAGTTAATTTCACTTGTACGATGCTTTGGAAGTCTTGGACGGGTTTGTGTGTCAAATTAAGGAATGAATGTTTACTGTGGCTCCCCCATATTAACACAGCCAGACGCATACTGTAGACTTGTTTGCAAATAGATTATACAGATTTTTTTCCCCCTTCTCCACCTCCTGGTTACGTTTGCCTGTATTAACTGAAATCATACGGTCGTAATCAGTTGCAGTTGGAAAACATCAGAGTAGCAGAAGTAAATTGGAAGTGAAAGCCTCAAACTAAACATGGCCAGTCGTCTGATATTGTGTGTCCTACTCCTTCCTGCTCTATATGCATGATGCATGATGAATGTGCAGGCACAATGGAGCCATACACATTATGCAGGATGTTTTATGCAACAGTGATGTAATCTTTTTGGCTAGTTGTAATGAAAATATTCAAGGCGATTATCAAAAGATCAAAGAGCAAAAAAAATAATTTAAAAAAATGCATAAGTAACAGGATTAAAACAGCGCCACTATGAACATTAATTATAGGAATAGTGTCTATATAATAGAACTATATGAACCATGGTCTTCTATGTTACGCACACTTCCCATCTCTCTCTTTCTATTTTTCTACTGTATCTCTTTCAGCAAGACTTGAGAACATCTACCAGACCAGTGGACAGGAAATGTTGACGCAAACAAAATTCTATTGTTAGTTCAACTAAACATTCTTTGGAAAGCTAAGTCTTAGACACTCCGTAAGCAGTCAGTTAATCACTTGTAGTCAGTGTGACTCAGTGTGGTTCTGCTTTCAACTAACTCTGACCTTAAGGTGACCCTCACCTCATACTCACACAAACACCAGCTAGGGTCATATGTGCCTTGTTTTAGTTGGATTGGCTCAGTGTTACAAAACATATCTCCACTGGTTTCATAATACACCGTATTTTGTTAAAGGTTGTGAAATGCTGCCATTTATAACGATTGAAAAGATTTGACCAGGGATTTTGAGAATCTTTTTTTAATTATTATTAATATTTTCTATTCTCTCAGAGCAAGGCCTCTCCCTCGGAGGTGGTGCAGTGGTCCAACCACCGTGTGATGGAGTGGCTGCGCTCAGTGGACCTGGCTGAATACGCCCCCAATCTGAGGGGCAGTGGTGTCCACGGAGGCCTCATTGTGAGTTTTTTTTTAGCTGTCATTTACCCATCAAAACTAACCCAGATGAAAAGCAATTAAAATTCCCGATCCTTTCAAAGACACAGAAAACTAGCATTAATAATGTGCATCTTAATTGTGAGCTCTTCAAAGAAACTCTTGAAAACACCGCAGTGGTCTTACTCCGCCCTACATCTGATGACCACTTGATCAGGCGAATGGGGAAAAAAAAAATCGTTTGATGTTTGTCCTAATGAGCCCGCGCTGCTGCTCGATTTGGCTTCTCTCAGATCCTGGAGCCGCGCTTCAGCTCGGACACCTTGGCCATGCTGCTCAACATCCCGCCGCAGAAGACGCTGCTGAGGCGCCACCTCGCCACCAACTTCTCCGCCCTGGTGGGCGCCCAGGCTCAGCAGGAGAAGAGGGAGTACGCCAACGCCACAGGGCACACGCCTCTCACCACCACAGCCAAAGTCAGGGTAAGGGGGCTGTTCTAGATGATTCAATAAGCGGATAGTAATGAAGGATCTTTCATTCAATATGTGTTTAGGATAAGGGTAAAAAGGAAAACATGTCTGCTACAATTGGCTTAGTTTTATACTTTTAATTTGGTCATAATTTGAATTTCGAAATAACTTTAATCGACAAAATATCATCGTACGTAATTCGCCGCCCTCTGTGTTTCTCTGTCCGTCCACGTCAGCCAAAGAAGCTGGGTTTCACGCACTTCAGTCACCTGCGTAAGAGGCGACAGGACGACTCGGCGGACTACATCTGCCCCATAGACACCAGCTCCCCCTCCTCCCTCAACGGCTCCCCCCACAGGCCGTACGCCGGCCTCAGGGGTCTCAGCCCGGTGCTGGACAGAGACTCGGACCGGATGGAGCAGGTTGGATCTCGCTGCTGATCTGTGTCCCACTCTCGGCCCATAACGCTGTGCTTACATATAGCCATTAACCCCGCCTACCCCCCCTTCACCTGTGGCCGGACTGTGGTTGCAATCAGGGTGCTAATAGGGTCAGTTGATTGACTTGGACTTAGGAAACGGTGATTCCGGCTGGGGGGTTAAATGGACGGAAGAAAGACACAAATCAAAATGGACAATGTTGTGATTTTTAAAATGCGTGGTGTGCACACACACACAAAATCACTCAAATTGTAAATGGTGTCTCTGTTTGAATATTAACTTTTATGTCATTCATGTGTGATTGATTTGGGATGTTACAGGGCCTAAAAGCGGATGTGTTAAAAAATGTGATTTTCCTGGGCATGCTGAAGAGATGACTCTAGAAATCGTTGTTGCATTCCTCCTGCTTATGGTACTCCCTTTGACCTGCTAATCTCTGTTCGCCATTATTATGCTGTCCAGCTCATCTCTTTAGCCTAATTAAAGTGTGCTACCTGTAACAAACCTGTTTCTCAAAACATCTGCTGCTTTGCTTTGAATTGCATTATTATTTAAATAACAAAGGAACGAGGAAGCTGTTTTGTTAGCTCATATCACGAATGCAATGCAAGTTTCAGAGGCAATCAGTGTTGGCAATGGATTATTTAACTAATTAATTAAAGGTTATGCAATTCATATTCTATACTGGCAGTGAGGAATGGTGTTTTTATTTGAAATATGCATCAATCAACATTTGTGTTTATTATGCTTACAAAATAGCGCTGTGCTATTTTGAATATTCAAGGTAATGCAAATTTAACTCATTTAATGTTGGTGTGCTTTTCATTGCTGAGCTGCCTTACTGTAGCTTCTTAGCAACCATTACTCACTAGGGTTGACCCTAGAAATAGTATACCGACATTCCCTGCCAGAGCTAATAACGTCTTTAAAAAAAAAAGAAAACAGTGGAAAACGTAGTTTCCCCTGCAAAAAGAATGTTTGGTATCATCCATATACTCTCCCAATGCTACTGTTTCAACAGGAGTGCACTGAAGAAATCAGTTCAATCAGTTTAGCAGAGGATGAGGAGGCGAAGGTGAGTTGTAGTGTATCACTACTCCATGCAACCTTTTATCTTATTTTGTGGGATACGCTTATGTAATATAAAAGCAGGATAGTGCCTGTAAAGACCTATGTTGACTTTTGGTCTTTCAGTGTAGAGAAACAAGACTGTGATCCATGTGGGACCCTGGAGCAGACAAAGCTTGAATCAGAAGGTATATTCATGGAGCGACTGCTCCATTACCGTAACACCAAATAAGAAAGAGATCAATTGGAAAACTGATTAGCAATAACCAACCTCCTCTGATACAGTGATGAAGACCACTTTGTGTATTTGTCATTTGTACCACTCTGCATTGCTGCCCTCTGCTGTCCAATAAAAGAATTGCATTATAGTGTTTACACAGAATGAACCCATGCATGTGAAGCATACTGAAATAATAATAATGATTATACATGTCGGAAAAAGATCATACAGTCCTTGTCAAAAAGTCATACATCGGACATAAACCCATCACTTCATTACAATTGACTTTTTTTGTCCATTCAACTATCCAGCCGTCAGTGCCAAAGACTCAATGTTTCCAGTGAAGACTATTCATTTGTTTTGACATGGCCATAAATTTGTGTTATAGGAATAGATAAAAAGATTAGTCCGTTTAAGCCACTGAGAACAAGAGCAGTGTCCTGCTCATATGTAGGCTGGCTGCATATAAGAACTCTGGTGTTAGCCTTGAGAGTTGGTGCAAGTGTTCGCTCTTGAATTTCCCACCTAATTTCCATGAAATTTGATAAGGTTGGTTCTACAGTTTATGTTAAGCTAACCCTTTTCATGTAAATTACTGTTAAAATGAGGACTGAATAAATATCCTCTTAAAAGAGCTATGCATGTTTGAGGTATTTGAAAAATGCATTTGCTCTCTCTTTTTTCTCTTTCTCCATCTCTCCTTTTCTCACCCTGTCTGTCACTGTCTCTCTCTCTCTCTCTCTCTCTCTCTCTCTCTCTCTCTTCCTTTCTTTCTATCTTTTTCTCTCTCTGTCTGTCTCTCTCTGTCTCTCTGTCTCTGTCTCTGTCTCTCTCTCTCTCTCTCTCTCTCTCTTCCTTTCTATCTTTATCTCTGTCTGTCTGTCTCTCTCTGTCTCTGTCTGTCTCTCTGTCTCTCTCTCTCTCTCTCTCTCTCTCTCTCTCTCTCTCTCTCTCTCTCTCTGGGGCAGTACTGCTCTCACACAGTGCCTGTGGGCAGGTCAGAGCAGAGCTGATCAGAGCTTAGCCTGCTCCAGAGCCTGGAGAGGAAAGCCCATTCGTTTGGACATTACGGGAATATCCCAGTTGAAATGTATGGCTGGCGCTCGGCGGGCCCTCGCTGCCCTGAAATCCCCCTGCGTCAGCTGCCGCTGAGCGTCTGGCGCCTGCGGCGCTCCGTCACCATTAGCGAAGGGGTTCGCTCAGCTCCTTTAATGCTAACAATCACTTCCCATGTCCGCCCGCGCGCCTCCATTAACTCTGGGTCATTGACCACCGGCCTGTATTTATGACTTCTCTCTCCCCCCATGTCAAGCTTTAGGGCTCTTGCGTTTGGTGAAAAAAGAGTAGGATGTAGTGCAATTTTACTCCTCCTGCATCTTAATTCAGCTATCTGAGCTGTCGTCGTATGGTCATCTGCATATTATACAAAATGAAATTCCCTGGCAGGGCTCTATAAACGTATTGCAATTATAAGCTTCTGCACCCTAATGTCTTGTTTAAAACATCTGTCATTATACTGAAACATTTGGCAGGGCTTTGGTCAGTATAGGCTTGGCTTTAACTGCTTGTAATTCTAACTGCACGAGGAACCGTTAATATCCCATACAACAGTTTGTTTCAATTTATTTTACAAATAGTAGATCCCTGTTGTTGGTTCATATGGTGATCAAATCAGTGCAGTATGAAATCAAGGTACTTCTGAAGAGAGCTCTTTTATCTCATTGTTCCAAAAAGTCATATAGATATATCATTACAGTATAACAAAATGAGTGGACAGTGGACAATATTTGAATGTCCGAGAGATACAGTATTCCAGACTTCTTACCTTGACCAAAGGTATGTTTTACACAGGTATAATCTTAACAGTATACATCAGTGAGGATCATTTGAAAGCAAAATGTGAATAAGGCATAAACAAATAACCTTGTCAGAAAGAGGAACATTTTGGTTTTATAGACTTAAACGCCACATTGGAAATGTCACATTCATACATTGTTTGAAATTGAATTTTTATATTTCTAAGGACATACGACAGGAACTACATACTGTAAGCACTTACTAACTACAACACATACATGAACTACAGTACATAAGCACATACTAACTACAACACCTGGTACAGAAGCTACATACACTAACTGCAAGACATACTACAGGAAGTATGCACACAATAACTACAACACACACTACATGAACTACATAAGCACATACCTAACTACAACACATAGAACAGGAACTACAGTACATGACCACATACTAACTACAACACATGGTACAGGAACTACATAAGCACATACTAACTACAACACATGCTACAGGAACTACAAGAGCACATACTAACTACAACACACACTACAGGAGCTACATATGCACATAGGCTACTAGCTACAACACATTCTACAGAGCTACAGTAACTATAACACTATATACACAAGATGCAACTCCAGTCATTTCCACTTTCCCCATCTCAAACAGAGCTTATCAATGCACATTACTGTTGCAGTTGACACCATTGGCCAGGTGCTCTGTCAAGTCAAGCTGCAGGCAACTCTTTTCTCTGAACATCAGCCATCGTCTTTGTTAACGTATCTAAATCATAACCTTGGCATGTCTGGAATCGGTATGTGGAAACCTGACAATGTGGAACTAAAGGGTTAGCTGTAGCTGCATCACGTGTGCATCAGGTGTGTTACAGAGCAGTTAAGCAAACATGTCTGAAGTCGGTTAGGTAGACATAAAAGCACTTGTAAAAAAGTGTAGGCCAGACCAACAGAGACGTGCTGTGTGGTAGTTTATTACAGAACCATGGCGACTGACTTAGGGTAAAATGTGAAAGCTAGACAATAATATTGTCATTAGGTGTTCACATAACTGGTTTCAAGTTGAACAACTACAATAAACTGTCTGTAGAGGGAGCTATATCACTAAGAAACAAAATGTTGTGCTGTTATGGTGTATCTGTGGCCAAACCGTACAAACTCCAAACAGTACACATATTAATAATGTTTTCTTGTCTGGCTGGTCCAACTAACTTTTCTTGAGATCTTGAAATAACAGAAGTTAATTTTCTCTCTCCCATGACAAAAGTTGATTTTTGAAAAACATTTTTTACAACATTGAGGTCAAGGAAAACATGAATTTGGCTCTTGTGATAATGTGAGGGAAATACCTTAAACCCTTTTTTATTGACACTGTGACGTTAAGAGACATAGAAACAATATATTTATCTTGAGAAAAACAGCTTTTATTATATTAAATGTTCACTGTATTCACTAAAGTAACTGTGTTTATGCCACATAAACAGATTCCACTGGAAGGCATTTTTACTTGGTAGACTTTTTCCAAGGTAGGAGAGTAAATTGGCGTATATAATTAGTTATGTTTATGCAGATTGTGAAATTTCACTGCATACACTAGTTTGCCAATCCAATGACCACTTGTATAACTGCCAAATAACGAAGAACCACTCTGAATACAATGACCTGTGACCCCTGCATCAGCAAACACTTGATATAACTTGATAATTTCATCAAAGATTTCTGCGGCCTTTTTTCAAATTAGCTCACCCCATATTTGTTCATTAATGCCCAGTCATGTAAAATATCAAAATGATGACCTTTTCATGCTCAACACCTTTTCATGCTCAACATCAGCTCTGTGTTTAAATCATTCACCTCACCAGCCAGCAGCAGAGTCTGTCATCTGTATTAAATATTCTAATTGGATTCTGATTCTATTTTTAAACTGTCCTGAGGGGCAGTAGTCACCGAACCTGTGATCTCTCATTCCAGACCACTAGGCCTCCGTTAGATTAAACACAATAATTAGCGAATCTTTTTACCTTTGCATATCATTACAACTCTAGCAGAGGACATAGCAATCAATGATTGGGAATGACAAGTTCATAAATAAATTAGTTGCACCGATAAGCATGCACCACTGATCAATAGTGTCTGTTCAATAGGGTTTGGTGGAATCAGGGAGTCGTGGAGCACAAGATGTCGAGGGGGAAATGTGTACACGATGGAGTGTAGAGTTCAGGCCTTTGTAGGTGGGGGGTCAATGCTAACATGTTATAGGAGAAAGAGGAATTTGGGCTGTAAACTTATGTTAATGTTTATTTGTGGTGTGTTATTTAGACATACACAGCTCAAGAAAAAATGTTTAGACACCACTGCACATTTGTCTGATTTCATTCTACGGTTGCTGAGTGAGCTGGAATGAGTTGATGGTCATAATCATTTGCAGTGGTCTCTTTTGAATATGATTGTTAACTCATTTGAATGTAGGAGGACTTCAGGAAAATGTGCAGTGGTCTTTTCATTTTTTCCAGAACTGTATGTGAACCCATGTTTTGTCTCATGATCACCAGTTGTGGGGTTATATGAATGTAGCCTACTGTACATTGGTGGACCAGCAAGTGGCAGTATTGCCCAATAAAAGAAGCCAAAATTCTTCCTTTATAATACTACTTGTATGAAAACCCTTTCAGTGTATAGTGATTTGTGGTATTCATTTCTTGAAATTTGGAAGTTCTCAAACAAAAACAAAAAATATATATCTGTATGGACACAGAATTTAATGAGATGAGGATTCATTTCTTTTACATGGTGTTTTAACTTAACAAGTTTTGAAAATACTCATATTTTATTTAATATAATGTAACATGTAATTACGACTTTATGAATTGGTTATCTTTTATATGATTTGGGTAAAGTGGGAGAATTTGACTAGGCTCTCTTCATGTAGGCCTATGAGGGACATGGCAGACGTCTGATATTCTCTGTCACTGTGTCTGTCAGGACTCGTTAAAGTCAATAGCCCAAGGTCATCTGCCTCCATGGAAATCTCAATCAGAGCGTGACTATGGTGATCATGACATCTCCTTGTTTGTTTAACCTTTACCACCATGGTGACCAAACAAGTGACACTCGTTTTGACACACGGCATGACGTGTGCAACCATGACAACTTCTCTAAACATGCCGCGAGAGCCCTGAAGAGGATGGTCCCGTATAAAAAAAACGAAAAGAGCAGTTGGTGGCCTGGCATCATGTCATCTCGTGAACATTGGCGTTTGAGACAGCCGCTCAGGAAGCAGGACTTTACTGGCCCCAGCCTCCCCTCCCCCTCCCCCCCGTTAGGCCCAGGATCAGACGGAGACAGGGTGCTAATGGGAACGGACGTACGGCTACTCCGCCGTCTCATCACCGCTGCCATCTGTGTGACCCGTGCCGCAGCCTATTTACAAAGCCGGCCCCATCCATTTTCAACTCGTATACTTCTTAGCCCTGTCACGTGTGTGTGTGTGTGTGTGTGTGTGTGTGTGTGTGTGTATGTGTGTGCATCCTGGCTGGCGTGGCGTGGGTGGGCACCCGTTTTATAACTGTGCATCTTAGCTAATTTCAGTAATGTGGTGTGGTGCCCATTGCCTGACAGTTTAATGGGCCTTATTTATGCCACCCTTTCTCATAAAACGGCAGCGGAAGTTGCAGTGCACAGAAAAACAGGAACATGAATGAGACCACACTTTGCTGTATGATATCTATTGTTTTAATTAAGTGAAAGCAGTTTTGACATTTATTGGATTCCAAGTTACTTGTTAATGGCACTAGGAAGCATGGAGAGAAACGTTAAATTATAGTTGCTTATGTTACATAAATAATTGAATGTTGACCCCCTTGGTAATGATTACACATTATTCTCCCACTGTAGCTGTCGAGGGCCTCAACATATATTACAGGAAGGAGCATTTCAGTCCTATCTCAGTGCCAAAATGGTACTCTCCTATGTGATGTTAAGAAGCAGCGAATTTTTCCTCTTTTGCGGTGAAATTTTTTCAGTCGGTTTTTTTTGGTCCAAAAAAATAATCAGCCTGGTAAAAGAAAGTCCACAGGGCAACGACAAAAGGACTGCCGTCATGTTTTTCTATGATGTCACATCCTGTTCTCGTCATGTCATTGCCACCAGCTTGCTGGTTGGGAGAACATATTCGCTGGTGGGGTGGCCAAGTACGTCAAGTGCCGCCGCCATGCCCCGGTCAGTGCCCGCAGTGCCAGCGTGATCTGACAGCCATGCCACCCCGATGACACGTCGACACAGACACGACCCGCCGTTCTGAAAGGTGACTCTGACGACGACATCAAAAAGAGCAGTCGCATGTCTCCCCGCACGCTCTTGCACCTCGTCAAACTCCCCCTTTGCCCTGTCTCTCTCTGGGAAGGGCGGGAAGACAGAGCCAGTGCACCGCTCATAACAGCCCTGATCAGAAGTGACCTGCAGGGCCACGGAAGCCTCCGTGCGATGAGACCCCATGCCTCTCCACTGCTCCACTGCCTCAGGGCCTCCTCGCGGATGTCAGAGACAACTGCCTGTCATCTCCAGTCTGAAGCTGGAAACTGACTGTCCTTTTCCCTGCCTGGAAAAAAAGACATTGTTCTGAGAAAGACATGGCACACAAGAGGGATTTTTTTTTAAAAAAAAGAGGAAAAAAGAAATCATGAATTATTGAATTAACTCTTTTTAATTTGAATATTTCACTGCGAGCCAGTTCCCATTTATTTTAGAATTCAATTAAATAGGTACACATAGTACGTTTTTTTTTTTTTATCATAAAAGCGATGGTACACATCTCTGTATAAATATTTCTTTAATACAGTTAAATAAGCTGTTTTCCTCATCATAGCTTGTGGCTGCGTACACTTGACATATTGAAGATGATTGAGTCTCCGAACCGAGTTCGATGCCAGTACTTTCCCCGCGGCCCCCCCACCAACCCAGCGCACCAGCACCATCACTCATTAGAGGCTTGCCGGCCCAGGGTAAACAACCTGGAGGAAGCAGCAGGGGCCTTGACCTCGGCTGTGAGGGCCCGCACTTCAGGACTTCAAACTTTTCAGCGGCTCGCTTCCCCACCACCCACCTAATAAAGTTCCTTCAGAGAGAGAGAGAGAGGGGACCTCCAGCTGGAGCGACAGGCTCTATAAAAGAGGGCTTTGTGCTCAGGGCCAAGGCTGGTTCCTCTGACAGGTTGTGGGTCAGGGGGGGGGGAGGTGGGTGGGCAATGACGTCGGAGGTGGGCCTTCAGCTCCGGCACCAGGTGTCGCCAGGAGCGTGCCCGGGCGTGGGGCGATAAGTTCGACGCGCTCTGTTATTTTATACCCTTTTACATGTGTGTGTTTTCTCAGCTGGCTCCCTCCGAGTCATGCCCGGTGAACTGCCCTTAGTTTCTCTCTCTTTCTCTCTCTCTCTCTCTCTCTCTCTCTCTCTCTCTCTCTCTCTCTCTCTCTCTCTCTCTCTCTCTTTCTCTCTCCCTCTCTCTCTCTCTCTCTCTCTCTCTCTCTCTTGGGCTCTATTGCCTCTTATGACCTGCTAAAAATGTTTTTGAAGAAGCACGATAAAAACAGGGTATGGTAAATATTTGGGTCCTCGGTCCGGATGGATCGTTTGCCTATGAAAACAATGACACATTCACATAGAAAATACAGATGTAATAGACTGTCCTTATTGTTTCAAGTAAGACTCAGTATTTGTTGTTGTAAAATTACAGTGTGTGCCTAAAAGTGGGGCAGAGACTGAAGTGCCATTTGAAATCTTATCTGTGGAGCTTATTGTCTAACTGAACATAGACATCTTTTTAGACTGTAAAAAAATGTCTGAGGCAATGGGAGGCTTGTAGCAGTGTTTGTGGGCCTGTCTCCAAACTAGATTGAAAAACAATGGTTGAAAATGTTTATGCGGGCAGAAATGTGAATTTTTTGTGACCTGGAGCCATATGCACTGTTGATCCAGGCTGACACACATCATGTAGTGAAACTGTGCTTTCATGGCCGATGAGAACACCTGTCCTTTCCCCTGGCTAGATGGGAAGAGAAGACTGCCTCTGTAGATTACAGCTCACATGGAGGAGCTCTCCAGTGTCAAGGCCACTCAATTATTAGACCTTCCCAGAAAAACAGCCATGTTTAGTTCCGATACTGAGTAGATTTTAGAGTGGCCTGCAACTACGCCTTCTTCTCAGCAACTGCGTGCAAGTGGCAAGGCTGATTCAGTTGCGGTGGGGCTTGATCAACTGCCTGTTTATAATATTGTGGGGTTTGCATGCTAATGGCTTCGCCATATGTAAAATCCATACTATCAGTGAGATATACAGTGAACGCCAGGGATTCTGTTGGAGTATTATATATGCAGCTCAAAGGGAAACCCAAATAGATACAGCACAAGATGCTTTTTTGCTCTGTCTGAAATGGGACGTGATGCTTGGGGTGACTGAGATTTGATGGTGCTGTATTTTCAAGGACTGGACAGTGTTCAAAGAGTCGGTTCACCCCATGTGATCTAGTAAATGATGGATTGGGCTTTAAATTGGGACCATTCGTGCAATCTCTTCAGTTCTCAGCAAGCCTGATCTGAGTAACAGAGTCGCAGGCAATGAACTGAGACAGTAGCCCTTTCAGCTATAAGTGGGCTTTCTTCGGAGGGTGAACATTATCAAAGACACAAGGGGGGCCTTGATTCACATTCAAAAATACAACATTTTAATGAATAAAAAAGGTGTTGTGTTAAATGTGCATTTTAAGTTTAGCATGTTCACATCATTCAACAATTATGAACTGTAACGACACAGGAAGCTCTTGAGCATTCTACAAGGTCATGTTTTTCTGCATAATTATGTATTTTTATGCATCATTTTGTTTACATTTTTTGGTATGTTACTGGAAAGCACCGTATATTGCTATTGCACAAAAGTATATTTAAACATAATCATCTGATTTGATTTCAGTAGCTATGAAGAATTGAGAACAAGCTTTCAAATGCAATTTCAACATTTAGCAAAACATCTGGGCAATATTTTGAGATGGGGGGAAGAAATCAGTGCAAAATAAAAACATTACTAATAGCCGTGTTCCACAAAATTAAAGGCAAGAATGAGCCTCTGAAGAATTGGCACTTAATTACTACTTAATTAGCATAATTATGCATGCTAATAGCATCTCAAATGAATTGCGCTTGTCAGGAGGGGATGAAGCATCTGTAACAGTGGCAGCTTAATACACGTTTTGCAATATCCAACAACGTTGTATTACTCTCTCTCCTCCAAAGTACTTCCCATTAATCATTTGTTCCTTACATGCTATGTTTTTTTTTTGTTTTTTTTTGGGGGGGGGGGGGGGTGTAGGGGGCAAATGGGGTTCCTATCCTGAGTCGCTGGCACATCTGTGATGCCATGCTAACGAGACCTCAAGTGGCCATGACTTTTGCCATGGTACAATGTCAGTCCAGATGTCACATAAATGTGGAACCTCCTAATCTTCCTTTCATTCAGATTTATGACTTCATGATGTCATACTGAAGCACGACTGTTGCCGAAAATGCACCTTTGCTGAAAATCACTGTAAATGCTGTATTATCTGTGACTTCTGGCCAGATGCTCCCTTAAATTGAAGCGTGGAGCCAACAGAGGAATATGCTCTGGCCGTCTTGAGACTTGCAGTATGAATAAGGCTTGACTGTGTGCAGTACATTTTGCCTGAGAATTAATACCCTGATCAATAGCTGTTTTTGGGTTGTTGATTGGCTGCAGTCAGGGCCCACAACAGGGGGTGATGTGTGAGGTCTCAGGCCTGATCAATGAGGAGCTCTGGACTCGCAAAACCCTCCTCATGTTAGGTAATGAGCCATGTGCAATACGGGTCAGGGCAGCTCTACCTTCACGAGAGAGGGGGAGACGGAGAGAGAGAGATAGGGAGAGAGAGAGAGAGGCAGAGGGGATGAAGGGGCATGAGTGCAATACTGCTGTTCCTCCAGTAAGAGGCTCCTCTTTCCTATGGGACTCATCCTTTGGCTTCCCCTCAGTGCCTACCAATGCCGTCTTTTCCAACAGAAGATATCCCAAACTTAAACACAATCACAAAGCACAAAGCTAAACAGGCTGTCTGACAATGAACTCACTGCTTCAGTACAAAAGAAATGTCCCAAAACAAGAAGACATCCTTTGGTAACAGCGGTCTTTCATATGATCTCAGTATTGGAGAGAGAGAGAGAGAGAGAGAGAGAGAGAGAGAGAGAGAGAGAGAGAGAGAGAGAGAGAGAGAGAGAGGAAATGTAGTTACAAATTGTATGTCTTATTTCACAAACAAGTCATTTTTAAATCAGCAAATGGTTCAAGTGTTACATACATAAAAGGTTAGCCCAACTGACAGTGATTCAGTTTATAGACTGTTGGACTGTTTTAATCGTAATGGTGGTGAATGAGAGATTTGAGGCCCTTGTCTTTCTTCCAGTTTCTTCTGTGGAAAACCATGCAAAATTAGATTGATGTACCATACTTACCACAGACATCCCAGCATGGTTTGAAGAGAGGATGGGTAGACAGCCATTTGTTATGACAGAAGGAAAAAAGAACAGGGTGACAGAGAATAGTAATAATATTGAAATAATACAGGCCTTTTTATATGGACACACACACACACAAACACACACACACACACACACACACACACACACACACACACAAGCACGCACGCACGCACGTACGCACGCACGCACGCACGCACGCACGCACGCACGCACGCACGCACGCACGCACGCACGCACGCACACACGCACACACACACACACACACACACACACACACACACACACACACACACACACACACACACACACACACAGTATGAGTGACAGAGAGACACATCTGTTCACAATATATTGTATTCAGATCAGCTATTTTGTCATCCTAAACAAAAGCCTTCTAAAGTTGTTGGTCAAACTCTGTAATCCTGGAGGGTGGGGACAGTATGTCATGTTGGTTCTCAAACTTGTTGACAGGTTCTTTTAAATCTCATGGCACAGTACGTATAGTTTCCCAGAACATAATTTGCATTAAATATGGAGGGGAATAAATATGCTTAACTCTTTCTTCTGTATATGGAAAAGTAAAGGCTTCCATTTAAAAAAAAAAAAAAAAGTTCTCCTCTGGTGGTGTAGTCTGTGACACTACATTGCATACCTTTTCCATGGCCTGTAAAAGTTAGTGGGATTGGCCTTGTATTTCTGTATCTAACGGGTCTCCCCGGTGAACATAAATTAGCCGATCCCTGTAATTACTGTTTCAAAAGCAGCATGATGTGGGGAGGGCTTTTAAGTCTATAATAAATGCTTGGTATAAATGATTTAAGGAGTGCTTCATTCAGACTGAGTCCTTTTTTTCTGCTTTGTAAATGGAGTTACTTTGTATGTTGGGTTTTATTAGGTGCCGAACTTCTCTCCATTGATGGAAATGCGATGCTGGACCAGTTAAACACATGCATGGAAACACAACCTCACACATGCACACTTCTCTCTCTCTCCTCTTCTATCCAGTTTTCACCAACTGTGCTAACTTTGGGGGAGCATGCACACAGAGAGAAAAAAAAAGAAAAATAGAGAGAAATATTTATTTCCTACACCCGGAGTGGAGCCGCGCAGAACCGTGCGTATGGCAAACACAGATCTTCAGTCTGCCAGCCAAGTGTTAAACAAGCATGTGCCTCTCAAAGGCAATGACATGCATGAGGGGAGTTCTCTTTGGCAGGATCACGGAGGCCTGTGGAACGAGAACAGTAGCACAGACACAGGAGACGGCTAATGCATCCACTCCGTTTGATATTATAACCCGCTGCCTCGGGGGTGACTTCAGAAATTCGGCTTGGGAACTTTTTTTGAGAGAGACTTTTGAATAGTTGATTTGCATGCAGAGTTAACACTGATTTGTGTGACAGATGTGATGGCAAATAACATCAGGAAGCTAGCTAATTAGCTAGCTATCCATCCAACTGTCCATGTGATTTACCTACATATGTTCTCATTCGGAAAAAAAATATGGTGGTGGGATCCTAAATCTTGTTTAAATCTAGTTCTATATCTGATTCATGCTAAGGGCATGATGTATGGTTTTCTAAAACTGATGTATGGTAATTTTCACGATACTCAATTGTCACTGGAAGAACAAGGAGTTTTCCCCTTTGATTCACTAACCCCTTTTTGGCACCATTCCTCTCATTTTCCTTCCAAACCTTCACTGAGGTAAAGTACTTTTCAAGAGTTGCTTGGCCTATGTCAGTCGGAGATGTCATTTGTGGTGCTCCTTTAATGTCTTTTTTTATTGATATTCCTCCATATTATATCTTCAGCAAGTCCCCTTAGTCATTCTGACTTTGGTAAATCGTCGTGTTTTATTGGCGCCTTTAAAATCTTTCCCTTATATAAACTCAATATTTTACCAGAAGTGTAATGTGATCTCGAGATGTTGAGCCCAAACTCAAATTATTACAAATGGGAACATAGTTCTTTAGACCACAGGACCAGTACTTAGCTGTCCTCACAGCACTGTCTCTATTGTTCTTTTTTCCATCACGACCGTGAAGCTTAATATTCCTAAGTCTAGAGAGCTTACTCATACTATCAAAAGGGCATTAATGTACCATGTTCAAAATTTGCCATTTCTTTCACCATCCTCCTTCAATGTCTTGTTTGCTTTCCTCTTAAAGAATGCCAGACAATTTAGACAACTCTGAATTCCTCTTGTGATTCAAGGAAGGATTTGAATCCTTATCTCAAGCTGAATCGATTCTCCGATAGATCTCTGTTGACGCCACGTGTGTTTCGGCTGGGGCCAGAGTGCAGAGAATAATGCCATCAGTCGAGCAGCAGACATCGCCCTTCTGTCTCCGCCACTGTACCCCGTGCTGTGTGCATTATTGGCAAGTCCAGCCCGCATGTCTCTCACACCACACTTTATTGGCTAACCCGGGGAGAGCTGACGTGCCTGAGGAAGACTGGTGACCGGGGCCAGAGGCATGGGGTGAGACAGATGGCGGAGTATGGCATCTGAGACAGGCCAAACTGAACAGCACTGTGGGCACTGGGGGCCCTGCATGCAGGCTGACCTCAGACCAATGATGACTTCAAGCCTTGTTTGAGATTCTAGAGGGTCTTTTGCATGCTCCCAAATATATAATATTATATATTTAACGTTTTTAGACATTTTATGAGGTAATGTTGATTATATGAGTCAACGTACACAGTTTCATTTAGACACAGAACTATTAAACTGAATAAACTAAGGAATCATGCACAATTGTTGCTGCTATGAAAAGTGATTAAACATAAAGACTGGCTGTGCCGTTTCCTGTTTATCTTTAGCCTTGGGGTCTGACTTTAAGAAGATGCATTAGAATTGTGTCACAGACAGACTAAAGTCCTGTTATTTCTTTCGACCACCTCTTTAAAGGACTAAAGGGAAATTTGCATTATTGATGAGGCCACCCTGTCACCTCAAACACAGACTATTTAAAGGGAATAATTTTATGCAAAGTGCATATCGATGCTCTAATGATCAATCGGCCCTCTGCAACGTTATTAATATGCAGTTGTTGCTGTGTGATATGCATTTGCAATTACCTCCAAGTTTGACTGCTCAAACAAGTGGCTGGCCTCCAGTACCTTAATGGGAAATGAAGAGCTTCTGGCCTCCATGAATTCTCCCACCCCCACACACCCCCCAAGGTTCTCCTTAGACACTCACACATGGCGAAACACTCAGGCGTAATGGATGGTAGTACTTTGTTTTGCAGGTACTCTCCCATGACACCTGTGTGAGATTTAAAAATGATGGACCAGTGCAGTGTTGGTGCCATGAATAAGACTGCGATATGATTTGATGCAGATTAGTTATTGGCAGGCGAATATGGATGTTCAAGTTCAGGTTTGGTCTGACTGCTGTAACCTTTACGAGGCCACGTATCCTGTTTTTTGGGTGGCGACATCAATGATCTTTCATGAAATTATACACATCTATGACCGACACCACTGGTGTCTCTTATCAGAAGTGTTTGTGAGTAGTTGCATAAGCTTTGCAAGATTAGTGGACACTGTTAGAATGCAGTCTGTCTCATCTGTATGGTTTTAGGAGCTGCATGATAAGATCATTTTGAGATGGCTACACCCAACAAGCCAAGATTATCTACAGAAAGAGCCATAAAAGCCTTAACGTTAATTAATATACTTTGACACAATGGAATGTATTATGATTTAGCATAATTTTTTGTTGTTACATTTTGTTCAGGGTTATCAACTTGGAACAACCTATTCAAGTGGAATCTCCCCTCGAATAGGAAAGACACCATTCAATATGCAATCTTCATATCTCAAGCAAAGATATAAATGCTATCCAGGAAACTTGTTTCAAGAGACAGTGGTCACAAAGGATCTATTTTGAGCCTTTACTGATGCAACAGCAAACAAGCATGATAGAGGCAGCAGGCCACACGTGCTAAGAAAAAAATTATATATCTAGTGGGTTCCTTGCATTTGACATTGAGTGAGTACATGACACACACACACACACACACACACACACACACACACACACACACACACACATATATATAGATATAGATATATATAGATATTCAGCTTATGTTATTTTATTTATACTCAAAATGAGTTTAAACAAAATCACTACTGATAAATATGGTGTTCAACAATTTAACTGATTCATTTAATTTCAGTTGTGGCCCAGTTATACAAACCTGTCAGAAAGGGGCTTTTTATTTTCTAATGAAAAAAAAATGGCACAACGATGAAGTGTATGTGTTGACACTGACAAATAAAATCAGTGGCCTGTTTGAGGGCATTCAACCCATTGGTACACTTTTGTGTGCTTTGGGATTGGATAAAGCACTAGTGTTCTCTTTGCAGCATTAAATCCTGTGGCTTTGCTGATCCTTTTTGTGCGGCCTTAAAGGTGTGACAGAGATCAGCTGAAGCAGAAGGGTAGCAGCAGCAGCACTGGCATGCTCTGATCAGCGCCTGACAATGAGGCCTTGGTGTTACCTGTTCTTTATGTAAAGAAAAGCAGGTCTGATAATATGGGCTGAGACCTGTTCAGTACACCCAGTAGCTTCCTTAGGCACTGGCACTAAGAATTAAGCATTTTATTTTCCATTTAACAGATAATAGATACGTGTTCCGTTTTATCCAGTTCCACGTGGCTCCTCAAGCAGAGAGCTGTTTTAAAATGAATTAACACTCGTTAAGGCTGGCCTCGAAGTTCCAGGCAGATTAATGAGAGAGAATAAAAAGGGCTCTTGTAACTCTGCCCCCCTACCCCGACATACTTCATCAAGGAAGCCTGTCGTTTATCAGACACAGGGATACCACTGCTGTTCCACTGGATGATGATGACTGACATGCACTTGCATATTATGACAGTGTCATAGTGGTCACAGGGTTTAGCCATGCACGTTGTGCCGGAAATTTCCACCATGATGCCAACGATCAATCTGAAATAAAGTAATGCATGAGGACAATGGATAGATAAACTCAGCTGTACGGATGTCTTGTGTGACACCAAGAGTGGATGCATGTGTAAGGTAGAAATAAAGAGGAAGAGCATGACTTTTCATTCATTTTTCATTGATGTGATGTTGATTTGTGGGCTTTCTTTGTGACCTTACAATCTTCTGCTGTGGAGATTTAAAACACAGATTTGGCCAGATATTCGTTTCTGATGGGACGTGATATGTATGTATACAATATCACCTTCACTTCTAAAACCGTTGCCCCTTATTCAATGTACCACTTATCATAGTTATCTACCTCCAGGCATGCAGAGAATGATAATCGTGCACAGCTTGAAGGGAATGCCAGGGCAAGAGAACAATAGCCTTGATGTTTCATGTGCCACCAGAGAGGGCAGACTGACCCCCCTACACCCCACGTGCGCGCGCGCACACACACACACACACACACACACACACACACACACACACCACACCCCCACTCACACACACACCCCTCTCTCCTCTTGACTGCCTAAATGCTTGGTCAAGCAGTATTGTGGCTCTTGATTTGATTGATAAATTCCCACTGACAGGTGAGAATAAAGGAGCCCTTGTTGCACTGGCACATATAAATGGGAAATTAGCCAGCTACGCTAATGTCAGACATAATTAATTTGAGCCCCTCTGCACTGTCTATTAGGCCCGGAATGATGAAGTGAATGAATGAAACAAAACAAAACATGGCTGTCAAGTCTGGACGGTGACCATTGTTGATCAGATTAAAAAAAAATGTGTTGTGTTTGTGTTGCAGTGTTTTGATGCTTGATTACAACTCTAATTTGTCTGTCTCTCTGTCTTGTCCATCCATCTTCCTGCCCTTTTATTTGAGTGACAGCCAGGGGGGTGGACTCACTTTTTTCCCACTGTGCACTCTTGTGGGTTCCTTGCATTTGACATTGAGTGAGTACATGACAAAGCCCAGGAGACAGTGGCTGGTTGCCGAAAATATTTAACATATTCAACTTGTAAGAATACAATGTTGCTCCCTCTAGAGTTGGAACAAGGCACACTTCACTACTTTGTTTTCGATCTTAGAGGGGTAATATTTCACAGAATATCTCCCATATCTCCTGGTTTATGATATTTTACACCACTGCGGATAGGAAATTGATAATATTTCTTTGAATGAAGCAATGGGGACACTTTGGGATGAACTCATTGGAGATCATATCCAAACAAAATTAAGTTTAAAATGGCAACTAAAAATGTTACAGGGGAAAGGCATACAGTGTGTGGGACACGTGACTCCATAGCAATAATTTGGAACAATTTGTATTGTGAAGATTGGTGTGTTCGCATGTGACCAACTCAATACTCAACAAACCGGATACTTCTCACCACATAAGTGAAGTCTATAGGCACCAGCACATGACTTCATGACTTAAAGGTTATCCTTATCTTTCTTGTAATTTCTTTATATTGTGTTTTTACATGGGTAGGCCTAAAGCTTAGAACCCATATCTGCATTCAACAGTAAAAACCACACACAATAAGCTTCCTGCAATTTTTTATGATGTGTCTTCAGTAGCAACCTTGGCACAGACTCATCTTTTACTGGGGGTAACCATTATATCGATAAAGATCTGATGTTTATCTTTATTGATTTATGCAACTTGACTATATGCACGTTGCTTGCTATCATTTTCACTGTGCAAGGAAGGACAAGTGACAAACACATTATGTAATGTTATGTTAAAAATTCCAGTGCAATTAAGGCAGGTCTTTATGTTCTCTTTTAGCTATAATTAACAGCATTACACAACAGCTTGCACCAGATGACCCCATGAAAGTAACGGCCAAGTTTTCAATAGACATCAGATTGTGATAGCGCCTAATATTTATTCCCATTTAGATAGATAAATAGATAGATAGATACTTTATTGATCCCCAAGGGGAAATTCAATTTGCAATGCCTAAATTAACTTAATAAATGTATTCATTTGCAAACAGCGTTTCTTTATTAGTGTGTTGTGTAGCTTCAAGTGGTCAAGCTATAGTGATATTAATGAAGTGGAAGATCTTCAACTTACCCATTTGCAAGGAAATGGGTGAAGACATGAAGATGTGGTTCCAAAAGTCTTATGACCTCACCATATTTGATTGGATTTAAATGTTACACAGGGCGATTAACT
This sequence comes from Sardina pilchardus, assembly GCF_963854185.1. NCBI lineage: Eukaryota > Metazoa > Chordata > Actinopteri > Clupeiformes > Clupeidae > Sardina > Sardina pilchardus. Next base: position 22,768,833 of record NC_085004.1, on the reverse strand, counting down.
CCACTACATTGGAGAACCAAGTTAAAAATTGCTCAATGTCCCATACCTCCATTTACCTGTACCTTTCTTTTTTATAGCATGCTAGATATGTTGGATCTAAATGAAGAAAAACATGTTGTTAAGTCATAAAGTGGAGAGCAACTACTTCCAGTCCCCGGAATGCCGTAAAACACGTATCTTCATTTTTTTTCTATTACCTTGATAAACAGCGTCATTTCAACTTTGGACCCATTGCACACGGACATCCTCATACCGGAGCCATTCCATAGCTGCCGTCACTCAGGCTACTGAGAGTCATTACCGCAGCTCCACTTTGGAGCAGGGAGACGACGAGGATGTACAATGCACATTATCAGAGTTGGAGGTTTATCAGCGCATATAGAGTGCAATAACCACACCAATAATGCAATTAGCACAACTCCGCCATTAGAGAAGTATGCTATTCACCCTTAATCGTTTTGAAGGTTACACCTAGTTCTGCATCATTTTGAGGGGAAAGGGGTGAGATGGCTACCATTTGCCCACAAAGAACTGAAGGAACTGCTGTAAATGCACACAGAAACAGCTTGCAAGCTGAGTTATAGCTGTAGGCACTCCTAAAACTCTATCATCTCCTTTAGCTAAATGTGTTACATTCAACTGATGTAGCAGATGGTTTTATTACCCAATGTCTTGTTTAGTGCTGCAGGTACAGTACTAGTTTCATCCGCCTGAAGTGTTATCTGGAATGAATCCGAATGGACCTGCCAGCATCATGCTCGTCACAGAGGGCATGGTTGGGCCATGGCGGGGGCACGGCGGGGGCACGGCGTGGGCATGTCTCTAGGAGCTGGGCAATCAGAACTGTAAATGGTTGACCTGTTCCCTATCCTGCGCCAGGACACTTCTGAGGCATGCCCGTAGCTCATGAGTCTCACACATCCACAAACACACACACACACACACACACACACGCACACACACACAGAGAAACACACACACACACAAACACACACAAGCACGCGGGGCTGGGATCGAGGATCACAGACGGTTGTGCTTTGAACCTTGGCTCCCCATTACCTTAATGGCCTGGGCGCTACAATCCCATTTCAGAGCACGCTCTCAGGCACGTTTAGAAATAATTAACTGAGCACAATGGATAACACGAACCAAACGTCCAGCCATAAATTGATAATGAATGACTGGACTGAAGAGAGGGGGGTGGGTAGCCATGTGCTCTCATGAATGGAGTCGAGTGAATAAAGTTGATTGACGAGAGAGTCATTAGATGATTAGTGCTTGAGAAGGTCGGCTCCTCCGAAGATCATAAAAATATGTTTGTCTTAGATAGGCCGCACCGTTTTCTTTTGGTCCTGTAGTGGTTCCTACTCATAAGCAGATCGCCTGCAGTGAAGTGGGGTATAACATGGGTATGAAATGAATAAACAATGCCATGGCATCAGTGCTTTCCTCCTGTTCTACCAGTAACCTACACTGCTATAGTATTGGACTGTATAGACGGACAGAGCAGGATTCTCATTATGAAACGTCAATGAGCTCTAACATAGAAGTTGACCACCAGTCAGAAAATCCACTTGCATAGGTGATATATGTATTCGCACAATGCAAGGCTATAATCCTTGGTAATAAAAATCCCTGTTTGATGGCTCCATAAAGCTAAAATTGGTGGTGTTTCTCTATACAGTAGCCTGACTGTCATTGACCTCAGGGCAAGGTGACATCTTTTTCCTCCGCTTTGGTTTTTATTGTGGCCCATAATGACTTTTGAGTTATTTTGCAAGTGCTAAACTGATTCAGTGGTTCGTGCAGAGGCAGGAACTGCTGTGTGTCGATGAGTGTGCAGTTCTTGTCATTCACAAAGCTTGAGTGATCCAGAGTGGATTATATATTTAAAAAAAAGCTTTTTCTGCTGCCATTCATATTGTTCTGATTTATTTTCACCCATGCATTCCTAACAACAATTCAGCTCCCCACAGTTACACAACCGTTTTGGGGTGGATTAAACAGTGGGACTTTTCCTCACATGACATTTTTTTTAAACCACTCTATGTGCACCAAGGTTTGAGGTGCAGACAGCGAGTGAGATGAGTGGCGGGTGGGCACTCAGTGTATTCCGGACTGTATTCCCCCCACAAATATCTAAACATAACAGGATAGTGCATCGGCTATAACATGAGGTTTCAGAATAGTTTCATTATTTTGACTTCTGGAAATAAGACATGTATTTTTCCAGCACTGGCAAGACATGCAAAACAAATGGTTCCACTTTGGATCGGTCTAGTGAAACTCACAACTATGCTTATTATCGTAGACAAGGAGCATATTATAGTGTATACATCGATGATGTGAGCTACTGTAAGATGTATGCATTAAGCGTAGTAGTAGTAGTAGTTGCGGTCAAAGCACGGAAAGTGATCCAGACGCTGATGTCATGCCATATAAAAACTTGGATCTTCTCCCACACCCGCCAATCCCAGATATGTGACTTGGGAACATGATCACGAGATGTGGTATTTTGCGCATAAGCTAAGCAGTCACAAAGCCTCATGTAAAAAGTCTATGAAGCCCTTTGATTATACAAAAAATATAGAAAATAATATAATCAATTCAATCTGTCAGAATGACATCAAATGGCATTTCTTGAAATAAAATCCACATGTAGAGCATTGAATTCAATGGGGGAAGATCTTATGTAGTGTATGTGTGTATTTTTCCATGACCAATTTCTACCATGCAGTTTAGATTGTTTTATAGTGTCTAGTATGCATTTAATGTAGATTTCAAGGTGCTGTGTGCATGTCCTTGGGGACACATTGGTATTGAAAACACTTTATGATAATGCAAATAAGATACCCTGCTCCGACTTTACAAACCCAGAACTCACATGGGGATTGGTAAGCCTTTTGCAGCCATTTATGTATTCTCCTTAAAGACATATTATTCCAATTTCAAACAAAAAGGCACCGTATTGATGAATTCTAATGGTGATCCAGATTAGGTCAAAGGACACAAACTGACCTGAAATTAAATCAACATGCTTTCTTTGAATGTATAATATGTGTATGAGAGTATTTGCTGTCAGTCAAAGAGCACATGTGTGTTTTTTTTCCATTGCAGGGAGAATCCATTCAAAGTAAATGCAATACTGCCTTTAGTAGAACTACAAAAATGACAGGATGTCTGAGGCAAACTCCTGAAGACTCTGAGGTGAGAGTCCCACATGCGCTCTGTGTCAGATGATATCAGTTGATCTCTTCATCTCCCCCACTGAGGTGCATGTCTCCTCCTTCAGCTCATCCTTAGAAGGGTTCTTTCATCTCTCCTCTGACTTCAAATGTTCTCTTGCTTCTTTCCGTCTTTTCCCCTCTCCTCACACACACACACACACACACACACACACACATACACAGAGAGAGAGAAAGAAAGGGAGGAGAGAGAGATTGCAGTAAAAGGTTATGTGGATGAAAGCTAAGCGAAAGCTACAAACTCTGACATACGTGAACTCTGGTGGGAGTGCTTTCTGTGAGGTGTAGTGGGTGTAGCGGAGGAGGAGGAGGCCCCGCCGTCAATGTTAAACAGGCCTGGATGAGCGGAGGCGGGGGGGGGGGGGGGGGGGGGGGATGGAGGGGAGGAGGGGAGGGGAGGTCTCTAGACCTCAGGCGGTCCCATGCTGACCGGAGCTGTGAATTGACGGGTTGAACACCCCCTTATGTGCCAGGGGGGAGATTTTCGCCATCACTCCAAGTGACAGCGAAGATTAGAAGTGTAATCCCATCTGAGCGTTACGGGATCACCTCCGGCATGCAAACCTTTTTCTTTTTTCTTTCTCTCTCTCTCTCTCACTCTTTATCTCTCTCTCCGTCTTTCTTTTAAACTGATACAAATTCATGCCTTTAAGTGTGCCGCTTATTTCAATAATCTCATTATAAAGTGCGCTTTTGTGCTGACTGGTTTGTCTTCGTCCGGATGTGCATTTGGAGTGATTGATGTTACGCGCATTTGAATCCAAAAGCTTTCTCTTAAGCTCTGGTTTGGATCTAATAATTCTCCTCCTTACCACTCTCTTAAGACCCAAGATGACTTCTCCTCGGAGTGAGAGATTTTTTTTCTGGCTCTCTCTCCCACAGCTCTCATCATCTCCCTTGGACCACATACGTCTGAGGACTTGCAGTTGAAATGTAGAGATGTGTCAGTGTGCTTAAAGGGCCCTGGTGTGTAAAGCGCTTCTGTGTCAAAGCTATTATATCTAATTAGACAGATCTACGACTGCCTTCAAGAATATATTCCTCTCACTGTGGATTCTACACTGTTAGAAAGACTTATCTCATTTGCAGTCGACGTTGCAATGGACAAATTGGTACAAAATCGCTTCTTTTACATGTACTGTACTGTGCAGAGGTCTTAGGCCGCCCCTAGATTTGTTGCTCCACCAATTTTCCGATGATGACACACACACACACATCCTCCTCTCACTCTCCCCACCACAACACAACCAACATACAGGAAGCACACACTTAGCACCAACAAGTTCCAGTTCCAGGCCTTCCAGTTGGTCCCAGTTCCGGGCCTCATCACTGCATTCATCCACCCAGTGATGCCATAACGACCAATCTCACAAGGGGCCAACTGCCAACAGATCCAGCTGGTTCTAATTCTAGTTCCGACCCATTGGTGGATCTGCCTGCAGCTTTTTGGGGGCTGGCCCTGCCGGTCAGTCAGTGGCCTGGGTAGTAAATGACGACGCCGTCAACGGCTTCTCCCTGCAAGACCGGCCACCGCAAATCCAGCAAAACCACCAATCCAATGGTGAACCAACCCTGAAACCGGACCGGAACCAGAACAAAAAACACCCTTCAGTTGCACCCCATGGGCCCTTTAACACTGTGCAAACATCTCATGTGCCTATGGCTGCTCTCCAGCGTAGAGAAAGGAAATCAAATACACATGGCCCCCACAACACAACCGATCAAATGCTGCACAATGCATTACAAAAATATATGTTAAAGAGATGGAGGATGTGATAACTGGAGGAAAGACACAATAGTTTGTAAAAAAAAAAAAAAAAACAGGCCGAGAGCTCTCTGCAGAACGGGAGGGGTTAGTCATGCAGGGATGTGTGAAACCTTTGAGATGCCATTAGCTTTTATTCCCCTGTAAAAATCTCTCGCGGGTACAGTCATGAGTGTCATCTGATGATATGGCTGCACACTGAGACGAGATAAGAGCTCGGGCGGGGCAGGGAACTGGATTAGTATGGTTTGAGCCACGCAGATAACGAGAGGATGTCATGACATCATTTTGATGGTTCACCTGTAGCCCGCTACACAGTGTGGAGTTGAAAGGCGAGTGCATGTGTCAAATTCAAACTCATTGTGGAACACTTCAGCTCAGAGTTCAGCTAATCTGATTTGCATGCCTAATGAATGTGCAAAGAAGAAAATGTAAAGACTCACCCAAAACAGAGTGCTATGAGGCTACGTGGAAATTGAAAATTGTTCTGTTTTTAGTTTTTCTAGACTTACAGTAAGTGCGGGTTTTGATATGGTGCATCATGACACACTCACTGAGCATCTGGGGAAATGTGTAGGACACTGGTTTACTTCATACATAAAGCAGAACTTTCAGAGTCAACATTGGGGCATGCTTCTCTGAACTTGCCATTTTGACCTCAGGAGTGTCACAGGGATTTTGGGCCCTGTTCTTTTCTTCCTGTACATGCTTCCGCTAAGTCAAATTAAATATAAAGAAAAAGTCATACATGCTTTTATTACTTCCAGACTGTACTATTGCAATGTCCTTTATACTGCAGTTAGCAAATCATCTCCTCCACAATTACATTAATAGGTGAAGTTTTGAGCAAGACCATTTATTTATTTATTTGCATTAACACTGAATGGGCTTATAGTGAAAGCTAAGGGGGCCAGCTTGCACTTGTAAACTTTGAAATGAAGTGTACAGAGAAATTATAACAAGACGTGTATTTGAAGGAAGCAAATTGGTTGGCTTGTTGTTTTAGTAGCGTCAAATCAGTGGCCGCTATTCATCTGTTTATTTCAGTGTATAGTCAGAATCTTTCATTTGAACCTTCTATAGACTCCTAAATGCCCTCTTGTTCAATGGAAAGTCTACACTTAAACAGTCACAGGACTTACAGACAGACCATGACAGCTCCTGACAGCAGCAAACTGCCATTACAATATTGATGGGCTATGTGATAACCATCAGGCTGACCTGAGCATGCCTGGCTGTCAGGGCTTTATTAATGGCAACCTGGACTCCAGAGGAGCACGCCATGCCTCTGATTTACGGAGACTCTAACCCCTGTCCTGTTCCAGGTGTATCATTTTGTATACCTGACACACATAGCTGCCAGCTACACTGCCTGTAACACACTACCTGCCCATAAGCAGGGACCCCCTTTGTTCATTCATTTGGTGCAGCTCTGGTATGCCTGATACAGTGGTGCCAATAAACAAGGGCCTAATGAATGAGTGACCATAGCTAAGTAGGACAGGACATGTTTTTCTTGCCTGCAGCATGGTACAGTACCAATTGATAAGTTGGCAGAAGGTACAATTTCTTATCTTGAAATGCTGGCATTTTATCAAGAGAAAAGGAGAAGTGGCAGCAGGTTGGACTTTATCATTACCCAGTCCAGACTGAGGAACATCCTCGCTGTAACACATTAATTAAAAGACTATTCAGCAAGTGGAATGTTTGATTCATAAAGTCACATTGTTCTCCGAACATTTTTGGTTAAATGAAACGACAAATGCGTCCAACTGCTAAGCATTGACTGGTCAGTCTATCAGCATGGACTCCTGTTTCCTCCAGTGGTGCCTCCTAGTAGCACCCCCTCCGTCCTCATATCCTGCCACTGCCTCCGCCTTCTTAATTAAAGCCCCTGGAGCAGCCACCAGGCCGCGTCTCCAGCCTCCTGGAGGCCGGCGGATTAAGGGATTACGGTGGTGAGGGCCCAGGCCTGGTTTCTGAGGTGACCAGCAGCGTCGCTGTGCTGTCGGGTGCCACCGTTTTTAAATTAAGACCCGGGCCTGGGAGTGACAGGTTATTGTGTGTGAAACAACAGGGGAGCCACATTATTCCACATTCACTGAGGCCAATAAGAAAAGAGGGCCAGAGAGAGAGAGACAGGAAAAAGGAGTGTGTCTGCATGTGTGTGTGTGTGTGTGTGTGTGTGTTTGCGTGTCTGTGTGCAAGAGAGAGAGAGAGAGAGAGAGGGAGAGAGAGAGAGAGAGAGAGAGAGAGAGAGAGAGAGAGAGAGAGAGAGAGAGAGAGAGATTCTCTCTAAGATATGACTCAGGTAGTCATCAGATTGGTATTCGCATTCGCCTGGATCAGCCCCAAAAAGGGACAGTAAGCGATGATGCACTTGTAGCACCCGCTCCACTCCGTACAGCAGAATTAATAAGACTATTACCCAACAATTACCGCCCTGTGCAATAGCCTGGATTCATTTCACTGGAAATCCGATGCCACTAATTAAAAGCCTTGCTACAGCTTGGGCTCCGAGACTGATTGTTTCAAAAGATGCATTCCTCACCGAATTACAAAGGCAATTTTATGGGTCGGAAAACTGAAAGCAATTATTTTAACGAGCATAAAGTATTTTCTATCGACCTGTGGGCCCAGCTGATCTAATATTAGTGTTGCCACTATAAGCACAAAATTGGTATAAAAGCAGAGAGAGGTGGGAGAGAGGTGGCAGAGAGAGAAAGAGAGAGAGAGTGAGTGAGAGTGAGAGAAAGAGAGAGATAGAGAGTGAGAGTGAGAGAGAGAGAGGTGCTCATGCAGTGATAAAGAGGGAGGTGTCAGGTTCCTGCTGCTTCTCTCTGTGTGGGCGCAGACTGTCTGGCGATGGCCAATGCAGGAGCAGTGGTTTTCATAGTACACACTCTTACACACTACACTACACTACACACGCACACACAAACAAAGTCATGCACACACGCACACATGCACTGCATACACACACACACACACACAAAGAGTCACAAATATACACACACCCATGCTCTCCAGGTCTTTCTTTCCTCTTCTCTTCTCTCTCTCTCTCTCTCTCTCTCTCTCTCTCTCTCTCACACACACGCACACACAGACAGATACAGTAGACAAACATTATCTTACATTAAACATATTGTTGATCTTAAAAAGACATTAAGACAAGACTTTACTTTACTATGAGAATAGCCAAAGTGTGTCCATACAGTATATTTGTATTTTTTTTTCCTCAGCAGGGGTAGGGAATATAAAACACAATCCATACGTCCAGGTTTTCCACAAGATTATAGTCACAACAATGTGATGTCCCGCTGGGAAAACAAGAGTGCAGGCCTAGAGTGCCTGAAACATTATTAGGGAAAGAGATCTGCTGTAATGGCAACGTCTGTGGTTTATGGCCGTACCCCTGGGGCCGACTGTTTGGTTACCTGGGTAACAATAGCTAGATCGCTGTGTGGAGACAAAGACTGTCATTATTTTTGTCCTCGTCTTAAATTTAACAGGAGACACGATAACTTCGCACAAATATGTTGCCCCATCTGTTATTGGTTGTCCATATGTCAGAGTGCTCCACAAATACTGTTCGGAGGACAAACTGCCAGGGGATTTTTTTTTTTTTCACTTTTTGCTTACAGTAAGCAGCATCATAACATATGTATTTGGAAAGAATTGTTGTGGTCTCCTGTGACAGTGACGGAAATTATTACTACTGTGACATAATATGGAAGTCATGATTGCTATGGCATTGGATATTTCTTTTTTTTTTTTTTTTTTAAGATACATTTTTTATTAACACCATTTCTTGTGCCTCTGAGGTTATTAGGTATGATATTTGTGCTGCTGCACTTTCCCATAGATTAATGGTTGATGCTTTGGCTTTGTTAATCCTTGCTGTAGAAAGTTCCAGCCTCACTATGTCTAGAAAATATGCCAACCATTGTTTTATACAAAGTGAGTGGGGGGGGGGGAGCCAGCGCTGGGCTATCATTTTCTTGGTTGCAGTTGAACCAGCAAGCCAAATTTTCCTTTGTCTCTCAAACAGGTGTATTTTAGAATCATCATTTAGTAACAAAACAATCGGGTCCATAGGAATCTGACATCCTATTATATCAGATATTATTGATGTAGTTTTGTGCCAGAACTCATGCACCTGTTCACACCACCAGACCATATGCATGAAAGTTCCAGTTTGTTCAGGATGACAGAAGTTACAATAGGGAGTGGGAGTGGCTTTAGATATGTATCTCTTCTGGGGAGTCCAATACGTCCTATGACATATGTTGAAGTGGATATACTGGTGATTTGGGTTCTTGGAGCAGTGAAAAATGTTATCCCAAACTGCATCCCAATCAATTGTGTTCCCCTCGGGGCTCAGCTCTCGCTCCCATTTCCCCACTATTGGAAGCTTCCCCATGGATGCTTGCATTAATTTAGCATAAATCATAGACACTAGTCCTCTCACAGGGAAATCAAAAAACATTTAATGACTAGGTGCG
>NC_085004.1:22674318-22754318 GCF_963854185.1 Sardina pilchardus | reverse complement strand
TCTAATCAAATGCAGTCCTTATAATACAGTATGAATACTTGTTGTTTTTTCTCAGTGTCCTGTAAAACATCCCATGTGGCTGACCTAAAGTGTAGACATGAAAAGATACATTTCCAATCATACATTGCCATTTATTGATTAACCAATAAAATCAACCAATTATATGAGAGGTTGGGATGGGTCTTTCATCTCTCCTGTGTGTATGTTTCTGTGTGTGTACAGGATGTGTGTGTGTGTGTGTGTGACAGTGTATATGTGTGTGTGTGTGTGTGTGTGTGTGTGTGTGTGTGTGTGTGTTTTAGGGGGGAGGGTGTCTAGTAATTACCGGCCGCTGTTTGGATCTGTAAATGTCTCATTTATCCCGCCTTCTCGGTCAGGTTTTACTGGCCATCATCAGTCTTATTTAAACCAGTCACCCAGAAGAAATTACAGCAGCCAGGAGAGATTGCCCCACTTGGATAACGAGTCCTGGGCTGGATGAGCCTGGACGAGAAGGTAAGGCGAGGAGGAGGAGGAGGAGGAGGATGTGGAGGAGAGGATCGCTCGAGTGCATAAACAATTAAACCATGGACAGGTGATTCATTCGCAGACAGGCCAGACTTGAGAGTTTTCTGACAACGCAGCAGTCGAGATGAAGCTTAATTGCATGTGTTGGCTGCAGCAGAAAATGAATTGTTCTTAATAGGGTTCCTCCGACAGGCCATCACACTGAGGAGGAAACAGCATTAAGTATCTCTGTAGGGCTTCCTTGAATGCTATACTGCTACATTAAGTTTGGCCGCCATTTTTCATGACGTTTGATCACTTTTTAACTGTCTGGATGAAAGTATCATAAAAAAATACAACAATACACACTCCCATACCTGAATTGTCCAGCACAGCCTGCAAAATGTAACTGCAGCTTGTAATTGTTCTATTCAAGAACATCTTCAGTAGGTTTTCTGGCTGTTTTCATTGAAGAAGTGTGTGGCATGGCAGAATAACTCAGGGGAAAATATGAGCTTTAGACAAGATGCAAGTGCAATATTAATGACAAAATGACCGTCAATAATCTATATTCCATATGTGTTTGTGTGTGTGTGTGTGTGTGTGTGTGTGTGTGTGTATGAGAGAGAGAGAGAGAGAGAGAGAGAGCAAGGTTGTACACTCTCACTGTAAATGTCCTTGACATTCACACGTTCAGATAAATATATGTGGAATTTGCAAATGATCTACATGTTCACCAGCATGCGCCTTGATACATCAGAGTAAATATTTTTTTTCAGCAAGAAAAAAAAGGGAAAAAAAAGGATTAACATATCTCTCCTCAACTTATTTGATCCTGTGAGAATCATCAATATTACATTGGAAGTGGAATGAGTAAGAAAGTGCTGATGTGTGCTTGTAACAGCATGGCAAACCACTGTGTTTTAAGCATACAGATAAAGAGGTCCCGCAAAGGCTTTCAAAGGGAGAGCATGTTCTTTCTTTTTCTTTTTTTTTTGTCTCCACTGTGAGCACTTCGCATTTTTAAAGGAACTGTAGCCACCTTACGTACTTAGAAAATCAACTGAAGAGTGTGGATTTTAATGTTGATGAGCACCTTGCCTTTTGCTTTTGGTTGCCATTATTTTGCTGGTGGTAAAAAGGAAAAGACATAAATATTGACTCGACACTTTTCTTAAATTTCACAGACACTCAAATGTTTAGTTTAATTTCATCACTTCTGCTCTTCCACGTCTGATATTGTGCTTGTGGAGTAATGAAGTTAATGGTAAGTGAGGGTCTTTTTTTTGTGTGTGCCTCGGGGCACCAAGTGGATCTGCTGTGTTGGCCTGTCATCCCTGGACAGACGGCACAATGGGTCTGACATTATGGCCGAGGGCCACCCACACTAGCAGGTCACTGCCCGATCCGTACTTAGGTACTCTGCTGAAGTGAGACCAACTCCCTCACTTGTCCCTCAAGTCAATTTTTAACACTTTAACAAGAAAAGAAAAGGCTGTAATGGTTTATTGTTAAATTCCCATTTGTGTTGACACTCTGGGGTCACTGCCTGCTAAGGTTAACCCACGTGTTAATAACTTTGCATCTCAGCTGAAAATGCGTGTGGGGAGGGAGTGTGTGTGTGTGTGTGTGTGTGTGTGGAGGTATGTGGGTACTTGGGTGTGTGTGTGTGACTGTGTGGTAGTGAGTGTCTGCACGCTTGTGTGTGTGTGTGTGTGTGTGTGTGTGTGTGGATGCGTGTACATGTGCGAGAGAATGGGGCCTGAAGTACTGAGGGGTGGTTTAAACCGCACCATGTCTGGCTGAGGTGCAGTGGAGGGCCTCAGCGCTGTGTGGTCACCCACAGACTCCTGGAGAAGGGCCAGCCCTGACCTGATAAAGCTGCCTGCCCCCCACACACCAACACACACATGCACACAGACACACACACTCTCATAAACACACACACACACACACACACACACACAGAGACTGGCTCCACTGGTGGACCCACCTCTGCATCCAACTGATGACTGACAACACTGGCCATCATTTCACTGGCTCCCGTTCCAACCTTTAAAGAGGGGGTGCTTCAAAATGCATCGGAAAAAAAACCTGAACTTGTTTGATTTGATTAACAGCAACATGCTGTCACAAATTCATTTTCCATAAAAAAAAAACACAAATAAATAAATAAAACAAATAGCTTGTAAATTACTTAATGGAAAGAGGTGCACGACGCCCTAGTGCCATGTTGAAAGCGGGCATTGTGATTTGCCAGTCCATGCTGGGTCAGACGGCCCATGTCCTCAGATGGCACATGCTGTTTACCAAGCTGAGCAGGCTTTCCTTGGCACCGAGCGGAGGCATCCGTCCGGCTCCCTTTATTTTTTTTCTGTTTGTTTTTCGGCTTATTTTTGGGGTCCTCGCACCGCTGTCATAGGAGACGGCTACAGAGAAAGCCACAATGATCAAGTCTCCGAGCGAGCCTGTGGTCGCAGCAGGCATGACAGAGCGCGGAAAACAAGGCCGCTGGGTTTTCGGCTCTCGTTCTTCGGGGACGCGTTTGCAAACAGGGCTCCGAGAGCCGCTGCTGTTGGACATGTGATCATTGGTGTATGATTTAGGGCACTCCGGAGAAGAAAGCTCTGGTTAACAACAACTTGGGCGTGGGTTTGGGGAGAGGGGGGGAAAACCCAAGGATCGATTCCCCAGGGGTATAGTCCACAAAGTTATGGATGAGGCTGTGACAGTCCTCCACTGCTTTTAGCTGTTTTCTCTAAATGCTTGTACAGTCTATGTATTTGTCTAGTAACAGAAACAGGCCAATTTGAAATAAAGATAGAAGTGTGAATTTGAATGTATGTGTATTTGAGCAGGTCTGTAATATAAGTTGTCATATAGGCTACTGGATGCCTACATTTCTCTTAGGATGAATAAAGTATCTATCTATCTATCTATCTATCTAATCAGTGCTTTATTATTTGGAGTGTGCATTATTCAACTCATTATTTTCAAATATTATTTTTACTGGCACACATAGAAATTTCTGTATATACAAGGAGGTTTATTTGTCACATGCATATGATTACTAATGTAAAGAATTCAGTGAAACTGTATATAAATTAAGCTGTATTTGTCCTCATACTCTACACCATGTTTTAGAAGAATTATTTTATCCAAAAAAACTTAGCAATTTGCATAAGTGTGACTGAGTATCTACATGTGCTTTCTCTTTTGAAGGCCTCCTTTGTTCTTGCCAATCGTGAGTTGATATAAAAGCATCTATTTCATCACAGGACCATAAATGCAAATATACTCAGCCATATTAGAAGCAGTGAGCACTCGTCGGTCTTTAACAGCCATTATAGATGGAAAAAATTAAGCGGTATTGTAATTCAATTTTCTACTCATTCATTAAATATATTTTAACTGCGCAGAAGTCATTCTGGTTACCGCTTTTATGGCCTTCCTCCCTCCTATGCCAACCGATCCTTACAGGGACACAGGAGACGTGAGCCGAGACGCTAGAAAACCTGGACGGATTCTTTCTTTTTTCTCTCTCTCTCTTTTTTTTCTCCCCCCCACTTTTTTTTTTTTCAAAAGAGAAATGACGGCGCGTGTGCTCTCTGGCAGTAATTGCACGCTTCTCTCTCTCTCTCTCTCTCCATGACGGACGCTCTCCTCCCAGGGGAGGGCTAACCCCTGACTGGGCGATCCAAGCCCCGAGACGAGTCGAGGCTCGAGGAACTGGACGGGAGCCGGGCTGGCGCTACCCTCGGCCCCGCCGCGGTCCCGGGGAAAAGCTGGCCCTGCTGCCGGCCGCCGTAACGACCAGTGTCTGAGAGCCTGGCCGCTGTTTATAAAGTAGAGGCAGGAGAGAGGGAGGGAGGGTGGAGGAAGGCTGCTGGTGGTGGTGTTGGGGGGGTTGGGAGGGGGGGTTGTTTGTTTTCACTGGAGCGCTAGAGCAGTCTGGCGTCATCCCAGTGTTTATGGCGATGCAGGAGCCACAAAGATGCTGGAGGAAACATCTCTATTGAGTTTACATTGGAGAGGGCCTGGGCAAATGGGATTTTTCATTCGCTATGAGTAAAGTGAATGAAGAGATACACCAGAACATGCTCACACTTAATGTGGAAACCATGATGTAGCTCATAATCGTTCTTAATATGGGAACTGTAGTAACTGAAAGTAAAAAAAAAAAAACAAGGCTACTCTGACTGACTACTCAGACCGCTCATGTCTTCAAGATTTTTTGATATTTTTTTTATTGCATTTATCATTTATTTCACTTAATTAGCAGCAATTTTTTTATACCTAAAACCCCCCTGGCCCGTAGAGCTCAGCCATTACCGCAGATGTGGCTGGAATTCCAGTGTCATTGTGTCTCTCCTTCCGTAGGCTTCACTCACCACACTTTACTGGCCAGCGCGGCCGACGCTCCACTCCGGGGAGACCGCAGTGGACCGCCTCTCAACAGATACAGAGAAAATAATCCGAGGAAAAGGACATGACATTACATAAGGATGGTGTGGGGAGAAAAGGGGGGGGGGGGGAAATAACATACAGTTTCTTGTGTTTGGCCGGACAGTAAGTCATTGTGTGTTGGTTTGGCTTCCTGTGTTTTACACTGTAGTATGACTCTCTTGGAGGCCGTCCACTTCTTTTCTGGTACAGTAGTTGGATGGAGTTTTGTGCCATAACCAGCTTAAATAGGTTATGGGGAGGTTAGACACCAACAAATGTGTGCACCGTGCCTTCACTGCTAACTAATCATTTGCGGATATATAAAAAAAAAACGCTATGGAGATGAGCCAGAGTAAGATGAATAGACCATCGGTGAAGTGACCCATATAATCCATAATGTTGCAGAGCAGGTCCCACTGAGGCCTTCTATGTGTATGTGCATGAACACCTATAAAGGATGCACACTGAATTTAAGCACACGTGTGTGGTTGTATGTGTGTATGTGTGTGTGTGTGTGTGTGTGTGTGTGTGTGTGAGAGAGAGAAGCATCAGCATTTACTTGAAAGTATGCATGTATGTGTACTGTATGAGTGTGTGTGTGTGTGGGTGTGGGTGTGTGTGTGTGTGTGTGTGTGTGTGTGTGTGTGTGTGTGTGTGTGTGTATGTGTCAGAGAGAGATAAGCATCAGTGTTTACTTGAAAGTATGCATGTATGTGTACTGTATGTGCATGGGTGTGTGTATGTGTGAGAGAGAGATAAGCATCAGAGTTTACTTGAAAGTATGCATGTATGTGTATGTGCATGCATGGGTGTGTGTGTGTGTGTGTGAGAGAGAGAGAGAGAGAGAGAGAGAGAGAGAGAGAGAGAGAGAGAGAGAGAGAGAGAGAGAGAGAGAGAGAAAGAGATAAGCATCAGCGTTTACTTGAAAGTATGCATGTACATGTGTATGTGCATGGGTGTGACCTCTATATACACTATGACTGTTCAACACCAAAACTGTTCACCAGCATGCTATGGCATTGCTGCGGTTGTTTCAATTTAGGAGGCACCCAATAATTGAGCATGCAACGTAATCTGACTGAGCTTGATAAATTGCACATAGAGTTCATTATGCTGCTGGAATGATTAGTTTCTATTTACTGCGTGGCCTCTCTGGGGATGCTATATGTCCACATGTGCATATTGTGAAAATGTAGGTTTCAGTTTCCCAGCATGACTTCTAAAAAATCACCTGGGTGTTAAAAAAAAAAAAAAAAAAAAGCTTAACCTCAGAAATTCCGTAGTGGTGAGTCTGCTAACTATGCCCCCCCTCCCCCCTTTCTCTTTCTCTATCTATTTTTCACACAAAATCACACATATGCACTCACACACACACACACACACACATGAGCACGCATGCAGGCATACACATTCAAACACACACACACACACACACACACACACACACATACACATTTACTCTGTATTTTTCACGCTCCCATGAAAACACACAGCTTCACTTACACACACACCCACACGCAAACACACTCATACACACCTAATCACACAAAGGAAACTGGTGTCTGTGGCCTGTACGTGTGAAAGACAGCTACCGAAGGTTTCTGTCAGCGACTACAAGAGGGTTTCTCCAGTGAAATGTGCATCTGATGGCCTGCGCTTTCCTCCAAACTTGAAAGTGCGCCTGTCTCTTGAGTGAATGCACAGGATGTGGAGGTCTATGTTTTTCTCATATTGATCTGCCAGTAATGTCAGACGCATTGAAAGTACCTTGTGGGT
Source organism: Sardina pilchardus (assembly GCF_963854185.1). Lineage (NCBI taxonomy): Eukaryota > Metazoa > Chordata > Actinopteri > Clupeiformes > Clupeidae > Sardina > Sardina pilchardus. The sequence goes on along the minus strand of NC_085004.1, from coordinate 22,747,610 downwards.
TACGTGCGGTGATGATCAAACATGCCACAGTTTCAGCTGGCTGTGTGTGATTCGAATGAATTGATCCTAAGTGGTAAACATCACTCACTTGGGGCATCTTTTGTCTCTTACCAGCATGTTTAGCTGACACGCTTACAGGCGCATTTTGGTTGCATCAATGTGCATGACATCAGAAAGTTGTGATGACAATAAAGAAATCAAGCGTTCTCAGAATTTGCCACAAACCTTGCAGAAGTTCCCTCAATGAGCTGCTTACACGGGCTGCACTGTAGGCCTCTTTCTACACTCTGTTCTTCTTGCACACACCAGTTGTTTTGCACTGTGATCCCAAACACTGTGAACAAATGAATGATTACATTAAAATGATTACTAATTCAGCAATCATTAACACTAATGCCATCTCCTATATTTATGCTGTACAGTAGATGCAATCGGTAAAATATGTTAAGCGATACAGGGAGAGGAAGTCGAGAATGAGTTGACGTCAGGCCAAATCATAACGCACAATTAAATATAAGTAAAGGTGATGGATTGGGCTGGCGATAAGGACAGCAGGCATTCTCATTGACCTTGTTGGCACAGGAGAGGCTGCAATTGAGACTCTGGTCAGTAACCTGACACCATCGTGACGCACTAAGAGGCCTCTTGAAGTAGTCGAGGTCGGAAAAAGAAACGAGCACCGCGTCGGGTTTGCGGCCGCACTCCCTGCCTGCTGCCAAGGCCGAGGCTTACCCACTAATTCACCCAAATGAGTGCCCTTATTCATGGTATCTTTACACACATTTCCACATACACACACACACACGCACACGCACACATACACACTTATGTCCTCACACACACACACACACACACACACACACACACACACACACACACACACACACACAGAAGGCTTCTGCATACAAATACACAGACACACGCTCATAAACACCCAAACCAACAGCTCCACAAACCCAGCAGTAATAGCTATAGACAGGAAAAGGGAGATTTTTCACCACTTCGCTGCTGGAAAGAGTACCTAAGCCCTTGAAATGGAGTGTATTTAGGCAGATCATTCCAACAGAGAGAAAAAAACCCCGTAATGTTGGGTTTGCTCAACATCTATATCTCACTTGCACGAGAACAGCATCAACTTAAGCGGTGATATACCTTCTTAACCATGTGCAGTCCATCCATGGCCAAGTCCTTGCATGTGAATGGACTGCCAACAGAATGCGCAAATAACGCTTGTCTTGTCCAATTGTTTTGTTCACGGGAGAGGTCTGTCAACAAAGCCAGGGGTAATTATGCACCTATTAGGATTAGACTAGATTAAGCTATCATACATATGTGTTTGGACAGTGCCTAATACCAGTCTAATTAAAGCCTATTATCTAACGTCTGCAGGCCAAAATCCTCTGCAGCCGCTCCAGGCGAAGTTTATCTGAATGGTCCACCTTAAGGGTATAAACAAGCCTTTTTGGTGCTAGTGTTGACTGGTCTCATGATACTAATGGCAATGCTCATTTTGAGATAACTATTTCTTTGGCCCACTCCAGACATCAGAGCAGGAAATCGCGCCTGGTAGAACTCCTCTGTGGCATCAAGGTAGGGGGGGTCACTTGATATTTTATCCCCCGTGCAGTCGGGTACCACATTAACAGTTATGCAGGTTCAAATGTTTAGTTTCAACACAACGAATCAGTTGTGAAGTGGTGCTTTAACGTGGCTCTGCCCATTCCTAATTGTAATGTGTTCAATGTGCTGTACGTTAAAAACAGAACATGACTGTGGAGAGTCATTGGCATGTTACACTGGAACACTAACAATTTCCTCACAGGAAATAGCAACATGGAAGCGTTGGTTGAGTTATTTAAAACGTTGTCAAATATAGAGTCCCTGATCTCTATCTCCCAATCTCTCCAGGACAAGAAAGTGAGGTGACAGCAAATTGCTATCAAGATGTCTAGCGTTTCTCACTTATCTGACACCGAAGATTTCCATTTGTAACTAACATTTACAGTACATACGTTGACTGCACACTTCCATTTGTCAAAACAAACCCCACAGCACTGCAGTCTTCCAACACTCACATGTTCCATACATCTAACAGTAAATCTTGCCTTTATTGTGACCCAACTGACCTTTTCTAAAAGAAAACTGTAAAAAAAAAAAAAAAAAAGCCCAGAGGTTTTGCTGCTGCCGGCCATATTTACGGCGTCTGGCGAAGGCTCTATGCAGTGATGCTCCCCCTATATGCTCCTCTCCCTGTGTTCGTCAGTCAGCAGGCTGCAGTGGAGCAGTTAGCGTTAGCGGTTTTGGCCAAAGGAGCACCAGAGCATGGGGGAGATAGGTGCTCATTTGCATGTTGAGGTGGTGCAGTAAATCTGCGGGAGAAAGTGGTGCGGAGAATCAGGGGAAATTAAGAGGGATTAATGGGACCCGCTCGTCATGGTGACCGATAGCGCCTCTCCTGCTCGGGTAACGGGGTGGGGTGAGAGGAGTGGGGGGTGGGTAAGCGGGTCACCTTGGGTTGTTCTTGATGAGACGCTCATGGGGGTTGGAGCTCAAGAGATGATGGAATGGAAAAAAAGTGAATGTGTGGACTGCATTAAGCCTAGACCTGAGATCATCAACAGGGGGGGTCCTCAGGAAGTCTGCCAAATTGAAAACAATTACAAAAAATATGTTCTATGAATATAGTCTGTATAGCATTATAGGCCACACTCTACACATGATGGTTGGCCCGATTTGAAACAAAATGCAGGGCAAGAGGAGATCCTTTCACTGCATCTATATCAAGTTGACAGGCCCATTGACTATTGATTCATTTTAATTCAGATTTTAGGAACAAATTATGTTCCGCGTCCACAAAGACCGTTTCAGTTTTGAAGCAAGTACGTGCATCAAAATGTTTACCCTTGATATGCAAATCTCATGACCATTCACCCTATGTCAATCAGACAGATCCATAGATGGTGTTGCTTTTCTGTGCGTCACACAATATGAGTGTCTGGGGAAAGTTTGCATTGTGCCTTTCTTTGCAAAGACCTGTGATGAAGATAAGTGTGACACCTGAACGGATGACATGTATGTATGTACTGTATGTGTGAATTGACCTATTTTACATTGTGAGGAAACATCACAGGGTGGAGGGCCACATCCTGGTCCATACAAACTTGTGGCTTATTGCATTAACCACATCCTATCACACCACATAGAGGCCTGGTAATGAATGGTTATTGTGTTACTGTGTCACCTACAGTTCCTGTTTCATCACAGCTACCGTAATAAGCTGACAGGAGCATGGGGACTTTCAGAAGCTAGATAGGCATCTACTACCTTTCTACTGAACTTTATAATACTAACTCTCTCTGTAGAACCTGTTCAATGAAAAGCCAGTTTGCCAGTTGTGAAAGTAAGGAGTGATAGTCTTACAAATGACACAAGCGGTTCAGTAAATAGATTACACATAAAGAAAAACGAGTATAGGCGCACTAAATCCTGTTGACCTCAACAGGCTGTTTTTGTTGTTGTTGTAAAGTTGGGTGGCCGATGATGTGGTTGCATACGTGTCTCTGTGTGGTAATTATATGCTTGTGTGTGCGCACATGTGTGTGCATATCTGCGAGCTGCCTTGTGTGGCTTATTTGTCCACGCGTGCGCAATTCTGTCTATTTGTGCTGCTTGTCAATTCCCCATCCTGTCTGTTCTCCATGCGAGGGAGCATCCGTCAGGACTTAAGTAGTTTTCCAACAGTACATTGACCTTGAGTGCCTGGCATCGATTTCCTGTGGCGTTGCACAGAGAGGGGTCGTTACCGCGACGCCCCTCTGCGGGGTGTGATCGGGAACAGATTCCCGAAATCCCGATACACCCCTGCCTGCTGGGCGTGATGGATCGCCCGAGCCTGCGCCCCATCAATCCCCACCTGCCTCGGCGGAGGTGACACCTGTGCCGAATTTATCATCATACACGCTACCGACTCGTCAAACCGGCAAGCAAAGAGGGACAGGAGGCTATGTGAATGTAGGTGAAATGGATCCCTAAATAAAGACAACTCCCTTTACCGATGCTATTATATAGAAGAAATACATCAAAAATGGTCAAATAACCATATATTTTGATATATCAACCCATCACATGAATGTGATTTCAAGCAATCACATCAATTGGTGCATAGAATAAACATTGGAATAATATGATGTTTTAATATGTGGAAATAATGATCAGTATCCACTGCTACGAATGGTTTAATATAAATTAATAAGTGTGTGAGAGTTTGTGGTGAGGAGAAGAAGCCCAATTTAACCAGAATAATAATGACCCATAATCACCAATGCCATCAATCCGCAAATGGTGATGAGAGAACTGATGGCTTGGGCTTGGTGAACTCATCACAATGTACTTTATGTGATGGAAAAGAAGGTCATATGACCTTGACCACGCACTAATTCAATTAATTACCCACACTTCCCTGGAAAAAGATTTTATAGTCCGCTTAAAAAAAGTCTGTTATTCTTATTGCCTTGTGAAGCGATGCATAAGGCTGTCTTTCACAAAGGTCTACTTTCTGTCACTGTTTCCTGACAAGCCAAGAGCCGAATTAACAGCCTGTGAAAGAAGAGGGACCTAACCCATCCCTTCTCTTTCTCTCCTTCTTTCTTCTCATCCCATCTCTCCCTCCCTCCCTCCATCTCCTTTCTCTTTATTTCTCTCTCGCATTCTCGCTTTTTTGCTCTGGTTCAGGCCAGGTATTGTATCCTTGGCGACGGTGTGTGTGCTTAGGAGGCCCGTCCAGACTCCTGCGCCCGTCCCAAAACCGCAGGCCCATGTGGAGCGGAGTGGCTTTAGGAGGAGCTCTGCCCACCAGATCCCACTGCAGTAGGCAGCACAATGCCCGCTTTCAGGCCCTCACACTGTCCGCTCCAGACTGGCTCTCCATGAACCAGCGACAGCCTGGCTTAAGCTTGCCCTCCTTCCCCTCCCCTCCTTTGCCACCCCCTCCCTCCCTCGTTGTGTGAACCCTGACCACTAAAGAGCTTAACACCAGGCCTATAGAGTGAAAAGAGAGGAAAAAAGTTAAGTCCTCATAACACACACACTTACCAGGAGATTTAGGAATTCACCGCACAGCCTCACCCCTGTGTTTAGCTACTGATTAGAGACATCAAAGGAAAAGAGGTACGAATCATTGGTTTTGTTTGGGGGTCTTGTCGTTGGGACACAAGCATATTTTTATGACTGGACGCATGTTCACACCATGACTTAATGCCACTAAATATCACAAAACCCGTTTTAAGATGAACACTCAACCCCAAATGTGACTGAATTTTCATTTAAAAAGGCCAAGACATGTCACCAAGATGTATGATTTTATGCAACACGACACCACTTTGGTTGGTTTTCCATAGTGATATCATTGTCCTTTCCATGTTTTGAGGGGTTTGAGGTTGGTCTGGCCGATTAGCTTGGATTAATGCGAGGGCTGTGGATTGTGTTCTAAAATGACCGTGTTTGGTTGACAGCTCATGCTTTCAGTGTCCAGGGTGGTAGTGCAGCTGGGTTTGCCAAAGAGATTTTGTTCCTCATCTTGCCTACAGTCACCCTCCCTTTACAAGCTGAAGACCACACACACAGGTCACACATGTCCACACATGCCAGCTTTCCTACACCTCGACTCTATGAATAATCCCCCTCCATCAATAACTTACAGAGTGGCCATGGCTTTGACAACTTCAATTTTCCAGACAGACCTTCGTAAGGAACACAAAAATCATTGAAAGTGCCCTGACTGAAATGCGATCATTTCCTGGCGTGTATAAAGTCCTTTTCACTGAATATGTAAAGGAACATCACATGCATGGTACATTTATCCACTCGCCTTATCCAAATCTGTCAGCCTTGGTCAGGATGGGTAAAATGGCATTTTCCTTGAGAAGAACTGGAAAGATTTACTACAAAAACATACTGCAAAAAGGAGTATAATTGGTGTGCACAAAGCAGCAAAAAAGGCAACATTTATGTGAATTTTATGACTGTACAATATTGTGATGCAGTTCTCCCCTAATTATATTGCTCTGTATTATCTAGTACACATGCATAAATTGTGTCAAACAAACAAAGTGTCTTCTCAAAGACCCTAAGTAGAGCTGACACGGAGGAACCACAACAAATCCAGGTTAAAATTACACAAGAATAATTGGGAATGCATTTCGCCTTCAGTCTCTGCCTTCTCCTCACTGCGCCTCCATTCTAGTTCACTTTCCCTCCACTTTATTCTCGAAAGAGGTGCTTTGAAAGTCTCCTCTTTGATCTGCCCCCACCGGCCGCCTGATTTGCCTCCCCTGCAATGTTTGATTGAGTGGAACATTAGACAGGAGTAATCTATCCACAGATGTTTGCCGGACCCGATCATGATCCTGATTAGCATGCTTTGATAGGGAGCCGCTTTGAATGATTCTTTAAAGTATTGATTGGTTGAATATGGCAATCGAGGGGGCAGGGCAGGGCAGGCTAAGTAATGCTAGCTGTGGTAGAGAGATGACTTCCGCCCACTATACAATAGAAGACTGAAAATGGCTTTGCAGAAGCTCTGACTGGTGAATGACTACACCACTCTCTTCCCGGAGACTAAGTTGAAGTCTAAGAGGAGAGATGAATTTGGTTTGAAAAATGCTAAGAATGCAAATGAGTGGCAGCAAGCTCCATGCAGAGGATAACTTTCATCATAGGTTAGCTAGGTTAGATAAGCTGAGCAATGTGAGACACTTAGCCTTCCACTAGCATAATAGGACCATTGCAGCCAGGACTACCACAAAGCAGGAATATTGATATCCACCGAAGAGATGGTTTTCATATCATTGCATGTATTGTTTTTATCTAAGAAATTTGGTTAATCAAATTACCGTTGGGAAATTGTTACAACTTCACTTTGTCCTTTGTATGACATAGCTGTAATGACACTATCTTAACATTGCCACTCAATTAATCGATCACAAATGACTATGTTTCCTGATAACCTAGCATCTGACAGCTACGTAGCTTCAACTTCTAGCTAACTTCTGACAGCTAATGTTAATGAAAAGTTATGGTAGCGCTGAATTGAATAGCTAGGCCTAATGTCTTAAAAGCCGTCAACACATGCACAACAGTGTTTCCAAAAATCAGTAGGGCCTTTGAAGGTAGATGTAGGTCTACCAAGGAATGTCTAAGTCGTGCTCTTGCTTGTTTGAGGGGAAATGACACAGTGACGATCAATTTAACTATAATGTACAAGTACAGTGAGCACTTGTCATTACACAGTGAGGTCACTGATATCTTTCATTGCGACCACCATTAAACTTTTTCCCCAGCAGGAACACTGAAATACTTCCACCAGATTTACAGTTGGACAGAGGGGGAAAACTCCAGCTTCAGTGAGTAAAAGTCCAATCATGTATTTCTACCTGTGCACTTATGTTGCGTTCGATGGCATATGGGGCATGGGACTTATCCTACCTCCAACTAAGAAAAGTGCACTGGAATGCCTGTCGAAGTGGAACCTCCTACCGGCGAAGTCGGGGGAGCTCAACCTACCCAAATTAAATCAGAGGTTAATGGCGGCGCCCATGGAGTCATTCATCCTGAGAGATAAAACTTCAACGAATAGGTTATAAACGTTACTTCTCTACGTGTAGGGTTGTTTTAGACAATGCAATTTCAACACAAATTGTTGTTTCGTATTATGGCGTGAAATGTTGTCATTATTACCTGTTAGAATTAAAATATATGGGTAAAATTATACCCAGTACCCTACATGGCGATACGCAGCGCTTTTTCGGCTCCAGAACAGTTGGTGAAGATGTTCTAGTTAGAAGACCGCTATGTGTCAACCAATGTTACCCAATGCGTCCATGCCTTTTGTTTACATTCCACTTCAATTACCTGGAACGCTTTACTGTAAAGTAGGAGCTAGTACATTTCAGGTAGGATAAGTCCCATGTCCCATTGCCCTCGAACGCAGCATTAGCAAAGGTGATCTCATCAATTAGCTGCTCTAGCTGAAGAGTTGCGCTAACTAGAATCAGCTGGTTTAAATGAATGGTTGGCACAGATAAGTGGTAGAACTTTTACTCACCGAAGCTAGAGTTTTCCACCTCTGCAGTCGGAGATGTACTTCTCCCACCAGACCTTCTCCTCAATAGAGTGGCGAGAACAAGGCCCCTGAGGTAGAAATGCCACTTTAGTCAGGTTGTAAACTTAGCCTCCAACTCATGTCATCACTCCACATGGTGATTCTTATCAAAACAAGCCACTGTAGCAGTGAGCTGTGAATTCTCTGTAGTCTGTCACTTTGGGTTAACTTGTACAGAGTGTTACAATGAGCTCATTCACGTGGGTCATCAGTGCACAACACTAGCTCATGATGTAAGGCCCTGCTTGAATGAGAAGCCTGGTCTCCCCTTAGCCATCAGCCCCCCCTCTGTCTCCCAGCATCGACAGAGTAATTTGAACTCCAGATCCCAGGGGCCTACTCCTTTACTTCCTGCTCTAGGAATAAGCAGCATATTGATTAGATATCAGGCCCTAATTGGGCTCCGATCTCTTTCGTCCCGAGATGTATGATGGGGATGACAGGAAATGGATACTCCTCTGTCGCTTGTAAAGAGTCTGGTTGAACAAAATGTGTTCCTTCCACTCCACTGTCAAATCCCTCTCCGGCTCCCACTATGCACCTCTGTGCACCGTAATCTTTTTTTCTCTCTCTTTTCTGGACCGTCACCATATTTCTTTTTACGCCTCTCTTTCCAGCAGTGCCTATCTTAGGGTGGGTAAGGAGATACAGCAACCATGATAGTAGTATTGTATGTAAGCGTGCAACTTGCCTATATTGAATGCATGTGTATCCAATAACTATTTGAAACAATAACATGTAGAATAAAATAGAATACTTGGTAATAATGATAACGTGATGATGTCCCCAGGGGAGAATTTGTCTTGGACTGAGCACAGCATAACCCAACCATTTAAACACGCCTAATGTATGTGAACTAGCTAGCTAGCCAGAGGCATTGTGAAGTTAATCACTTCACAAAAGTGACATGTAAACATGCCCAATGTATGTATCTCCATTTATTTCCTGTAGAGGTGGCATCCTCATCTTGTTCACCATGCAAAACTGTGCATAGGATCTGACCTACTTCTACGGGCATACCAGGAGACCAGCACAGGGCCTCAGAGGGAGCTCTAAGCCCCACACGGTCCCTCTCCCTGGAATACCGCCCTGGAATACCACGAGGCGCTCCGCTCGCAACGCCCACAGCTGGAATGGGAATACAGAGCCTTAATGGGCACTTAGAGAGTGGTGAAAAAAATATCCCCTCGGAGACACGTGCGGTTTGTGAACCCATCTCGCTGGTGCTCCCATTCTGCTCGACCCCGAGCTTGCAGCAAGCACATCTCGCTCTCTTTCCATGGCTCTTTGGTTTTAGGGTAGTTAGGCAGGCAGGCAGGCACCATTGGCATAGGGGCACTCTCCAGGGCTGATGCTCATACAGGGCCGGGTGGAGGAGCCATTTTAATGTCACTGTTCCATGTCCACAGTCGACATATGAGAATGCTGTTAGCTAATGGTGTCACCTCAAACCAACTGGGAGAGTGTCACGTTTTTTTTTTTTTTTTTCAAACTATGGCACCCAGTGTGCTTTTCCCTTATTTCACCAGCACCTCATATAAAGTGAAACTAGGCCTCTATTTACATTATAAAATGCTCTGTATTAGTGGTTAGTTTTCCCCCGTAATTTCTTTTCACACTGTCAACGCTGGTCAGACCACGGAAAATTGATGAAATTATAATTTCTATTCATAGGTGATAAAATAACAAATTAGAAACAAATTTTCTAAACTAAATAAGACGCGGATTAACTGTTCCGTGTTGAGTGTATTTCTATGTTTACTTCTCCCTAAATTGTGATTTCTTAGGAATGCAATTTATGACAATATTGCTGTGCATCTGGCAGAAATTGCTTAATATTTTCAAGTATACAGTAACACTCTTTATGATTAACTTTCAACATTAGACATCTTTGTACTTGCATGTCAAACCCACTTATTTATAGAGTGTCTCAATGCCAATACAAACATACTGCAAAACAATTAACTGATAGTACTTATCAGTAACAGTGACTAATATTGTATCATTGTAAAATATTGGCCACGAGATTGAGTTAACAATCAAAACAATCCGTCTTACTTGATGAAAGAAAATGAGGGTAGACGGTTGGAGAATAGAACACTTTTTGATGTACTGACGGAGGATTTGGATGTCATTGGGAAAGGGTCTGAGAATGACTGATCAGCATGTGTGTCTGCGTTTGCGTGCACATGTGCGTGTGTGTCTTTGTGTGTGTGTGTGTGCGCGCATGTGTGTGTGAGTGTGTGTTGAAGGAAGTGGAGAGGAGGGAATCTGCATGGGGAGGCAGAAGTGTCTAAATGCTGACCATCTCAGCACTCCTCATCTGGCCCTGAAGAGAAACTAATTGACTGCATTGTCTTAGCCCAGAGTCCCATTAGACTGGTCTCAGATGGATAGTGTTGACTCTTCTCCCATTAGACCATCTGGTGTTAATGAGAAAGTATTTAATGCCTGTCCACCGGATGTTTGGCTAGGAGGGGCTGAGAGGAGGCAGAGAGTGAACAATGGCAGGCTGAAGTGAGGACTAAGCTCTAGGGTTGATTACATAGGAATCTGATGAGTGAGGAACGGATACTACTACTACTACACCTCTGCCATCCCCCTGACCTCAGGGAAAGGTACTGCTGGACTAGCCAATAGGCTTACCTATCACTAAGGACTGACCCTATAGGCCAAAATATGCAGTGGTTATTATAACACTTATTGGGACGAATGGAATAACTTATTCTCTACTTTACATCAGGAAATGTGTTCAAATGACATAAACAGATGCAAGAATTCTAATGCAATGATTAAATTAGGTTTTTTTTTGTTTTGTTTTTGCACCGATTTGTTGACGTGATAAAAGTGATATATGTGCCTTCAAAGTTCGCTAAGCCTCTTAAAGGAGAATTCCAGCAATGTTCCACATACAGTAGATTTCTGTTCTCGAGGTCAAAGAGTACTGTCAGTACGAAAAAAACCCCCAAAAAACCAGTCGGTTCTACCTAGTTCGAGTTGATGCAGCCAAGAGCTAGAGCTGCCAGGAAGCTAATGTGCTACACTCTGGGGGCATAAACATGTGGACTGATGAACACAGTTGTCGCCAGAGTTCTCCTTTAATGTTGGCAAAATGTGCATGTGAGTGAGCGGAAACTCTAGGAACAGTGTTTTTCATACCACATACGACACAACATGATGGATAACAACAGAGTCCGTGACAAAAAACGGTGGGCTTGCTCTCAGACCCCTTCAAATGCTCAGGGACTTCATTTCCCAACATTACAGTCAATTTGTGCGCTGTGGCCGTTCCGTGGAGCTATTCCCCCCTCAAGACTTGCTGAAATCCTTATAAATTGGGGGGGATATAGTCGGTCAGGGACCAGATCCAAAGGAGACCCAGAGGACCACCTCTGTTCTCTTTTGGGCGTCTGTGGGGACTGAGGTAGATATTCATTTAACAACCCTTAAAATCATCTTCCCTCTGGTTGATTCGATGCCACTGCAGCTGAAGATTAAGCAACGACAGCGATGGTAAAAACGGGTCTATTTTGTCACGGGGGGTGGAAGGAGTATTCAGGGAAGTCATCCATCATCAGGCTTTGAGAGGGGCCTTACATCCATGGAGCCAAATGGCTAAATGAAGATCTGGAACAGCTAGTGCATCGCCTCTGGATGAAAAGGAGTTCAGGATAAATGTTATACGCATTACATATCTGCTGCGTTCCTGGACATGATAAAGATGTAAGAAATGGGAAAATGATGTTACTGTAGGAAAGGAAACACCTGCCTAAATCATAAAACCACGACCGGGAGGAGAAATCTACTTCCAAATTAACATGAGAACACATGTTTAAAAAGTTTGCAATTTCTTGTGCTTGTTGTATACATTGGACTATATAGCTAATAAGAAATCATTATAAACACTGAGGCCATAGAATTGCAAGGACAAGTCTGACTCAGTAAAAAAAAGTAAATAAAATACAGACGCACGCACGCAGGCACGCACACACCACACACACACACACACACACACACACACACACACACACACACACACACACACAGGCATTGTAACTGTGCATATTATATTCTATGATATTCATTTTCCTTAGATGATAATAGTGGGACTGAAAACATTGTCAATTTTCTCAGCCTTTTACTTGTTTACTGCTTCTGATAAATGAGAAATAACCATTTACCATTCATGACTAAAGAATGGCAATGAAACTGGAGTGTGTGTATGCCCATGGGCTGAACAGTGGGGCATGTTAGGGTAGGTCTGAGGAGGTCTAATGTGGGCCGTGTGAGTCCAGAGAAGGACAGAGGTCGCCCAGATGCTTCCCATGACCAGCAGTCATTAGGATTTTATTAGTATTCAACCAACTGACCTGCCATTTGATCTTGATTATGCCCATACACAAAGCCTAGCAGGGAATGTTGACTTGTCTTCCCCCGCAACACCCATGCAGTTAAAGGTCTGCCAAAGGAGCGCATTCAGAGGCATGGGCCTTTAGCCTGTGAGAAAATGGCTTGAGTCACAAGCTGGTATTCTTTTCCCTCAGCGGGCCGGTCGGGTGGCCCATGGAGGCTAACTCCTAGCGGATATCACTGCGGCCCTTTGTCCGGCGGCTCCGGCATTCCCTGAATGCCCACATGCCTCGGATGCCTACCTCTTCCTTGTTTTCTCAATTATGCATCTGTTTACTTTCAAAAGGGCTTTTTTTCCCCCTTCGGCACGGCCATTTTGTCCCCTTTGGCCCAAAGTTTGTGTGGGAGGTAAGAGAGGGCTGCTCATACCTGAAATCATTTTGCACTTTATCCCAGATAGCTTTGATGCCTCAACAAGATGAAATAACTCACACATTTCTTTTATTATTTTCATGCAGTACTTCAAACTTTCATCAACGATTACATTTGTTCATACTTCATAAATAAACTGTGGCAGTGAGAGTGTAAGAAAATATAAGCAAGCTACTGTATTACTGCATATGTCTTGGCACTGCAAAGGTAGATATTTAAACAGGCAAAATGATAAGGATATAATGAACAGGCTGAGAGTATATTACAAGTCCATAGTGCGAGTCTGTGGCAGCAGCACGCAAAAAAAAGCCAGTCATGCCTCTCACCACCCCATCCGCCCCCACCTCTCCACCCCCACAGAGCGGTCATCCCCACTGACAGGCCAGTAGATCCTTATCACCGGACAGCGACAATTAGCTGTAAACCAACAGGAGAGGAGATAATGTGTCCTTATGAAAACCACTTGTGTTTACCTTTCCTTTTACACACAGAGCGAGAGAGAGCGGGGCGAGCGGGCTGCTGGTCCCCTGGCGGAACAGAATACACACGATTTCTTGTTTTCCCGTCTTGTAATCCCCTCAATCCAGGGCTCTGAATGGACCAGCCTCAGAGGCCATGAGAGAGCATGACTGTGAAACGTATGGGTCTTTAAAGGGATAATCCGGAGTGAAATGCACTTTAGATCAATTTTTCGGACTATTGGGAGTACATACGTTGAGTTGACACCAAAGTCATGTCATTCGGATGTATTTTGAGAAAGTTCGAGTTCACCGTTTTTAGCCAAAACTCGTTAGCCTGGAAGTGACCGGGGCAAGTCCTTTCGCCGCTACAAAACGCTATTTTTATACATAGAATGAATTTAATCGAGTCAGTACCTTTCCGGAAATGTCGCTGCTGCAGCTAGCAACGAGTTAACAACATTTTAATAACATTTCCGGAAAGGTACGGACTCGATTAAATTCATTCTGGACTCTCTATCCGACCACATAAAGACGTGGGGATACTTCGGTTTGGCTTTAGGGACCCTCTACTCACTACCACGTAAGTGTAGTGTTGGTTGGAACAGTAGAAGAGGTATAAAAATAGCGTTTTGTAGCGGCGAAAGGACTTGCCCCGGTCACTTCCAGGCTAACGAGTTTTGGCTAAAAACGGTGAACTCGAACATTCTCAAAATACATCCGAATGACATGATTTTGGTGTCAACTCAACGTATGTACTCCCAATAGTCCGAAAAATTGATCTAAAGTGCATTTCACTCCGGATTATCCCTTTAAGGTGGTGCACGTTCCCATAGAGATCCTCACTCTACTGAAATCCACACATTACTAATGTACATAGGCTAATGCCTCTTCTGCTTTTCTATGTATTTGTAGGCTACTTTCAATCTTTTCAAAGCCCCCATCCCCCTCCTCCTCCCCTCCTCCCACCACCCTACCACCCCTGTAGTCCAGGAGGCATTTGGTAAATTATATCTAACGTCGTATCAGTGAAGTTTACAACGTTTACACAGCACTTGAAGCCCCGCTGTTTAATCTCTACCAGAATAACAACTGATATCAAGTCTCCTGCTCTTGGCACACGCCTAAGATATGTGCCGCCTCCCATAACTGGCCTGGACCATGCCCAAAATCCTCATATAAACCCAAATTCATGTAACAAGATATGGACTCGGAGATGTTAGGCTGCCACAACAAATTGGCGTCATGTACAGAGTGATAAAGTAGGAGCAAAAGAGATGGGGGGGAGACAGGGGTAAGGAGGGGTGCGGTGGTCCTGTGAAGATGGGATGGCAGAGGGAGGTAATCGGAGAGCTGTGGGGGCCTGGGGGGGGATCTGCCGCTTCATGTTCAGCTTGGACCCGGACCAAATCGCAGCCCTTTAAACACAAACATTATGTCTGCCTCAATTACCCATCACCAGGCATCTCTTGTGTGGAGACGCGCACAGTGTCTGTGGGCTTTTTAGGCCGCTTTTGCTCTCTCTCTCTCTCTCTCTCTCTCTCTCCCTCCCCTGTCTTCTCTCTCTTCTCTCTGCCCCTTTCCCTTTTTTTTCCAATGCATTCATAGACTGTCATTTGTGGTGTTTGCTTTAGATGGAAGCAGTGATCTCCATTTTTATACACAGATGTATATGTAGGCCTACAGTACAGTCGATGTTGATAAATTGCAGGCTTGCTTAAGAGGTCCATTTGAGCTGAGTGTTTTGTTTGTACAGGCACTAGGTGTTTCACTGATTAGCAATGAAGGGAAAAGTCTGCTGTCACACTGGCCAGGTCTGACTTACCAGCATATATGCAAGTGGAAGTAATTTTTCACTCCAACCAAACTCTAAGTCTTGAAAAGGAAACCAATGGTCAAATCTGTCAGCATATGCTGGACTAATAGCTTGGTTTTCCTAAAACAACCCCTACACCTCATGGAAATGTGCAAATCAATTTGCTCAAGTGTGTGTATGTGCAAAGCTCTCTTTCCCCCTGCTTTGCGTATGGCAACAGGTGTGAGATGGATTTCTCCCAAAGCGTTGTCTGTAGCCTTGGTTGTACAGCAGATTTATTGCAGTTCCCTGTGAATCAGTTTTTTCCCCCCGCTCATTTCTCTCAGCCCAAATGTTTTCATTTCATGTTTCCAAACAAGTATGTCCCCCTAAAGCAGTTACCAGAATTATAGACAACCAGATAACTTCCCGTCAAAGTAAGACCTCCCTCAAAGGTGGCCTTTCCGTCAGGTGTGAGACTAATTGGTGTTGGACAAAATGGCAAAGTAGCGTTACTTATGGCATGAAAGCCCGGGCTAAACAGACAAGAAAACATGGGAAAATATTTCTAGTGAAAAGAATGTGTCAAAAAGCCTTACATTTTTATAGCCATAGTCCTCTTGCCGTATGTGCACGTATGGAATACCGTAGGCTTAACAGAGTAAATCTGAATAGTCCTGAAACGTAACATTTCACATAGAGTACTTGTATGCACACATTCTAAAGCTACAATCTCTGCAGTTGCAGAACTGAGTATTTAATAACTGGATTCAGGATGATTCTGCCAGACATTTTATTGGTCAACGATGATTTTCTTTTTGGGTTTTCCCCAAACACCATTAAACCAAGAACTTCCATGAAAATTGTTCATTGCTATGAGGAAATTTGTTATCAGGCCATCAAACGAAAGACATCCTGCTACAGGAAAACTCCAACCAAACAATTAAGCAGTTGATTATACTGAGTGATACCTCCTGCCCATTATCATCTTGTGAGTTTACATGAGTTTGACTAACACATTTTGGCAGCAGATGAGTCAACATGACATAATTGTCTTATTTGGGATCCTATAGGGTCATCTAGTGTAATAGCTAGTATTATATCAAGGTCATACTATGTTTATTGGGTCAGTGATCACTACAACAACCATATATGTAAACAAGACAAAATACAATCAATACTATCTATGTCAACAAAATAAGGAATGCAGAAACCCTTACTGATGTCAACGTGTCGTGTGTTGAGCATTGACCAGTGCTTTCCTTAGCACAAACAATATGAGAGGTCAAGAAAGATGCCCCTCAGTCATCCTATCACTATCTGCATAGACTGAATTAATATTGACCAGTTGTGTCGACAGCTATAGGTTAACTTTGTCTAACCCACTGCCAATGAATTATGCTAAGCTAGGCTAACAGTGACTGGCTTATTGCACACACAGAGAAGATAATATGTCCTCTTGTCTAACTCTGGGGTAGACAAGGTAAGATAAGATAATCTCTCCGAAAGTTGTGTTCCTTTAATCTGAATATGTTTTGGATGTTACCATAGTTATTGTTATTGCAGAGTATAGGCTACAGGAAATAATAAAATCGTGCATGCTTATATTTGATATGACTTGCAATAAGATTTGGTGGCTACCAGTGTTGTAGTTAGCTAATGAAGGGCAACGAGAGTTCTTGTGAATATATGGACTAGCTTTAACCCTCCTGTTGTGTTCTTTTCATATTAACTTATACATGACAGAAATGTTTATGTTTCCGGTCAAAAATGGCCATTGCATTATAACTTGTTAAGAATCCATAACACATATATTGTCATAATGTTGTGTGATGGACCTTTGTATTAACTTAAGTTCTATTAGATATGACCAGTTTTGAACTTCCATTTGCTATTTATGGCCTGCAGGCCTCACTGACTTCTCACCTCACAGCCAGAAAGGGGAAGATTCTATTGGGGAAAGGTTCCAGTGGGTGCTGGCATAGAAGGAGCTGTAGGGAGTGTTTGTGTGTGTGTGTGTGTGTGTGTGTGTGTGTGTGTGTGTGTGTGTGTGCGAATGTACAGAACCACATATGCAGTCCATCTGATCAATAGGTATGTGCTATTTATCACCCGTCTCACCCGTTCATTTCTATGGTCGTTCCTTTTTGATCAGGAATACAGAGGGAAAAAAATGTAAATCAAATTTGCACAACAGGAGAGTTAAAAAACAAACTACTTAAAAATCTTCAAGGCATACAGATGCAACTGGTATTTGATGTAATTGGTATTTCATATGCTATGTCTTTGTTAGCCTATACATCCTGCTTGTACTGTATATCCCAATCCCCCCTGCACAGCAGCTGAAGCAGAAAATGTTTTGTTTCCACCAAGTCCAGCAGACCGGAGTGTGTCTGGTCATGCTTGACAGCCGACTTGCGCCAGCCCCATGAAAAGTCGCCACTGTCCCCCGAGGGCTGTCCAGGTCCGGCCATGCCCAATCTGAGGGCATGCCGTGTGCCAGCCCACCGTTTCAGCCAAAGTTGTAAGCGTCTTGGCATCGCCAGTGTGATCTGGGGAGCTGGATTAGAGTGTTTTACCGTCTCCAACTGCCCCTACTGTTGTTTTGTTTTATGTTCCCCTCCATAAACGAGCCTACCCCATGGCGCCCCAGATGCGATCAGTCTAAACACGTAGAGGATATGGGGAGTTGGACGCAGATAAAAGAAAGCGCCTCACCCAGGCATGACCCAGCAGACTGAGGGACCATTAAAAAGGGGCATGTTTCCAGAACGAAAAAAGATGTGTGAGCCATGATACCCTGATACCAATACCATACACATATGTGTTCGTACTACAAACTAGACAAAGAGCATTATACTGTACATACAAAACACAAAAACAAACAAACAAACAAACACACTCACACAAGCACGCACACACACACACACACACACACACACACACACCACATAACAGTCCTGCACTAGGTCATTCTAAAGCTCATATGGTTTGAGGATTGTCTTTCTATGTTACACTTAAAGGTTTATTTTCATGTTTTGAATCTATTTGTTTTTCTTTCACTTTAATCTTGTAATTGGGATATCCAAAGTTGAGGTGATTTTCCTCATCTTCTCATCCTTTCTGGACTGACACATATTCAGAAGCTTCAGAAGCAACACACACACACACACACGATCACATAAAAAAAACTAAAAAAAACTCCTGACATAGGGCCAAGCCTGACACAGATGTTGAGGGAACTTCCACGAGAGGTTTTTTGAGAGATGACAAGCAGTTTCACAAGTATACACAAAGCGCTGCTTTCCTTTATCTTTACAGGCAAACCTGTAACATTCTGCTAACCTCAGTGTAGTGTTACCTTATCTATCTAGGAATGACTCTGCCACTGATGCAGCATTTTTCTCATTAACTGAAGTTTATTAATAAGGTATGCTTTGTAATAGATACTATAAGGAAAATCCCATGTCATCAAGCATAAACATTTGATCAGCGGGTCAAAATACTCACAGAAGGATGATGCCGTTGTAATCTGTCTTTGAGTCATATCAATCTGACTTCAGAACATCAGATGTTTGCAGGTTGCATCAAATGAGTGCAACACCATACAATTATAGTCAGATGTTTCGAGATAGAGTGGCTCATTCCTTTTGTCAGGGTTTCAATGTTCGATAAGTGTGTTACTGTGATAACTGCTTCAATGATTCAGCAAGCATTGCATGAAGTTTGCTCTGAAAGAGACCTGGTTTGAAGCTCACCTGTGAGTGAGACAGGCGCTGATGAGAAACAGCCCACATGCACCACGCTCGCTTCCCACTCGCTCGGGATAAAACAGGACTCGCTTGAAACGATCAAAAAAAGCCACAGCTTGGATCTTTAACATGGCCTCACACTTTAAGGCCAGACCAGGAGGCGACCTCTCCCTCTCTCTCTCTCTACCCCCCTCTCCATCTCTCTCTCTCTCTCTCTCTCTCTCTCTCTCTCTCTCTCTCTCTCTCTCTCTCTCTCTATGCCCGGCAGCCATTTCCCCCTGCTTGCTGCAGCTCCAGCGGTTCTCTTGTTAACTGAGTCTGCTCCATCCTGTTGGCTGGAGAGGCGCTCACTCCACGGGAAGGAGACGTGTTAATTAATCATTTGTGACTGTGAGCGTGCCAGCGCAGCCTTGTTGCAGCCAAATGGGCCAGCGTGAGGCCAAAAAAAGCACATGCGTAGCACAGCACATACACACACACACACACACACACACACACACACACACACACACACACACACACACAAGCGTACACACACACACAAGCGTACATGCACGCACATACACACACACACACACACACACACACACACACACACACACATAAAAGACACATCAGGGCCCACACTGTAAATATATACTGTGAGCCGCTGCTATGAGAAAGACAAACATACATCAGAATAAAGACGCATGTTCAGTGTTATGTGTACTGCCAACATCAAACAGCCAAGAGACTCTGGGCTCTGGCTGGGTGAGGACAGAGTTAAGACATGTCTCTGGTCTCCCCGCTCAAAGCACTAGCTACATTATGTGCAAACTGGGAACTCTATTCTGACTGACTTCTTTCATTGATAAACTAGTTCTATGATACATATAAATATATAGGTCTCTCATAGCGCACTGACACAGGAGATGTCTCCGGATTCAACTAGGCCTGCAAGTCTCATTCAGGCATTTAAAGACATTTTGTTTTTGTTTACCGTCCGAAGCGAAATGTTTATTCATAAATGCAGCAATAAAATTTTATGATTTTCTGCAAGGGAAAATGCACAAAACAGATGGTCTTACAAAAAGCGTTTGCATAAAAAACAAGATAATAATAGTAATAACACTATTATAATGTCCACAAGCGGGACTACTGTACAGTATATACTCCTGATGGTGAAATAAGATTGCTGCCAGTCCCTCAAAGTGAGTATGATCTACTACATTCTCAACAACAGGAGACAAACTACCGACATCTTACTACACGGGTAGTTTTTTTTTTTAATCATTGTATCAGACTTTCTTCTTGTCCAACCCATAAATGTAACAGAGGGAAGGCATATTCAAGTTAGAATGAATGTCATACAAATATATAGGACATTACTCTTTAAGGTTTCAGTTAGACTCTAACTGTTAGAGATAGTAACTGTGAGTAGTAAGTTGAAGAATGTAAGCAACTAGTACTGTTATCATCTTGAAATGAATTTCCTTCATACAATGTGAAGGCCAGGTAGACATTGTACACCTTATTCTAGCTCTTTGCAGAGACTTCATACCCTGGAAATCCAGAGTTCTTGTGAGAGCACAATTCGAACTGTGCCTGCAAAAGACTAGCAATGAGTAATGATGCACGATACTTTTGCCCCTTGCAACGGGGGAAACCTATCACAGGTAGTCCGAGGTGGGCTAAACAGATGACGACAGAGCTGCAACGTTGGAGGTCTTTAAACATTGATCGTAGTGTTATCCAATTGCGTGCAGTGAGATTTAATTAAAATGCATGCTACTGTAGTTGCTGTCCCATTACATTATTTATGGCCAGACCCTGAATCTTTCTAGATCACCAGGGTCTAGATTTTCCTTCACACACTATGCAGTCATTTGGTCTGGGTTGGACCACTCCTCACCAATGAGAAGGAAGATTTCACACCACCACATCTATGATTTCAAGTCACACTTATCAGTATCTACTGTTGCTGTTCAGTTCTGAATCATGCCTATTCATTAAAACAGATAACAAAAACTCCTTACTGCTGCATATACTGTAGTTATGAACTGCTGGCATGTCACTGTGTGGGGAACTTCATCACAAAATCCCCCACTGAGGTGAAGCCTCAGCACATTACTTTATACGTGCCCCGAGTATATGCCCAATCCTTCACATGCCTTATGTGCACACAGCTCAAGATGAGGAGAGAAATATTAACACTCCCTTCCATCCATATCTTCTGGGAGTGATGCAGAGCAATAGTAGACTACAACCCGGAGTCTGGTTTGAAAGCGCTGTATTACATATATGCAATTATGTGCTCTCTGGCCAGACAGTGATGAGAAAATGGCAGCTTGCAGTAGTGGAGCGTGTGCTATCCACATGCCATAAATAATATACGTTGCCCTGTTTTGTGTTTTGGATGGAGGCCACGAGTATATGACTTAAATTGAATGGTTAGAGCCAGTAAAAAGTTGACTGCCCTTCATCTGGTGAAGAGATTGATGCCCCCCCTTTTCCCTTACACGCAACACCACCACCACCACCACACCACCACCATCAACCGTCACCAGGCTCTTTTTTTTTTCTGTTTCAGGAGTGAACGACGTGTTGCATCATGTGTAACAGGGCCTTTTTTGTTTATTTAAGAAATTGAGGTCTCCAGGCGCGTGGTTGACCACACCAGACGCCTGTTGATAGGCCAGAGCCCTGTGGTGTTGGTTTAAATGAACATTTAGAAACAGCAACACTTCGAAAAACTGCAGAAAAGGATAGACAAACTCTAACAGCTGTGGCACACAGGCAGTAGGTCTACAGGTTCCTGTAATTTGAGGTTACCACAAACAATCATGGTTTAAATCTGACTTTTTTTTTAACCCACTTGCCTTTCATTTAGGTGCATGTTTTGCACTGATCACTATGAGTGAGCCAAACAAAGAGTAATTGTCTTAGCTTTGCTTTGGTAACATAGGCATTGTTTTGCTAGGTGAGATTATAGACCTGGGTTGCATCGATAGAGTGGTAAGGGATAAGCCTCAGAGACAGCCCTCTGATCAGAACTATTGTTCTACAGTATGCCTGGGTTTGCCTGCTCAGATCCCAAAGACGGAGACAAACAAAACTCCCAGCGAAATAATGGACTTACTGTCTTACTGTTCAAAGTGTTATTGATTGCAGGGGAAAGGTTTGTTGCAGTCACTGCAGATGTGATGTGTGTGTGGGGAGGAGGGGGGCGGGGGGGGGGGGGGGGGGGGGTACTCATTTCACGCTGATACAGAGCACACTCATGTCATACAGGTGTACCTCTGACTTTGATGGCCTCACCTGGGCATTCGACAAATAGAGTCTTTGTGCGCATCGTACCCCTCACTTAACTCGCGCCGCCTGTGTGAGTCAGCTGGGCCCGCACGCAGTAAATCTGTCTTCATGGTCGCTGCGCTCCCACCACAAGCTCCCACCTGAACACAGGTCCCAGTCTACGGCCCACTGGAGTCTCCTCAGCTGCATCCCCCCGGGCTGTGAACAAGACAAGCGATCTGTCTGTTGAGTTGCTCTGATGAACTGTAGGCACAATAATCTACCCAAGCCTCCAGTAACAGCCAAAGGGCAATATTATCGTTTGCCGTGTTAATGGCGGTATTTTACCCCGACATGCTATTCTAACGTATGGTAACACATACTGTACACACATAATAACACAGTAATGTTTTTGCAAGAGCATTTCTGCTTGTGAAGAAATTCTTGTATCTAGTGGGACGCTTATTTGGTGATTTGATGGCAGAAATGTTTACACTCACACATTAAAGATTAGTCATTATCTTCACCTTGTATTATAAAACAAAATATTTCCATTTTATAGCCTTATGCAAGGACAAACTTGTGGATTTGCCTGCTGACTAACAAGTCAGCCTTCAATAGCATTCCATTCTCCTCAAGGACATTCAGCCTCACAATTAAAGCAACACACACCTGGAATGTTAACAGGGGACAGTTGTGGAATATTGATACTTAATCAATTAGCATTGATTTCTGTATCAGCACTGTCTTGACAGACACCAAACAATCCCCTGCACTCACGACGACAAACAAACCGCCATGAACATGTCCAAGATAAAGGCATTTCCAGGTTAAAGGCAGAGGCATCACCCTCTCTGTTATGTTACTGCCATAAAAGCATTAATGGATGACTGCACATGAACAGTGCACTAGAGATCACAGTCATGGTTTGCTTCACTCCCGTCAAAATCTCATTGATCTGACCAATTAGGCCCCTGGGAATGATGTGACTGCTATGTGCATGTTTTACGTCATCCTTGAAGTCAGACCTTATTGGATTCTCTGTCCTTGTCTCTGATAACAGACAGATAATGGTGCCAAATGAAAGCCACTCAGACCAGAGAAGAGAGAAAAAAAAAAAACACAAACAGTCTGTGGAGATACCGGACGGCACAGATAATCCAACGACATCTATGTGGACTTAGCCCTCTTGTTGGGGGTGGGGGTGGGGGTGGGGTCGGGTTGGAGGGGGGGGGGGGGGGGGGGGGGACTTCAGCGCAACACACACTGACAAACAGAGATGGAACGCTCCACAGGAAACGAGGCTACCATCCTGCGCCGTCGACACTGTTCTTGTAAAAAAGATCTGTGACACAGGGCAGAGAGAAAGAGAGAAGGAGAGAGAAAAAGAGACAGAAAGAGACAGAGAGAGAGAAAGAGAGAGGACCCGGAGGAAGTGAGGTGCTGTTTGGGAACCCCCTCCTCTTGCGTGCACTCGGCGGATGAGGCCATCAGACGTGAGAGAGGAGTTGAATCATATCCTGTTCTCATCATACCGCCGTGGCCACACTGCGCTTTCTCCGGAGCCCGCCTGGCTGTGCAGTCAAGAGCATTTTTGCACGTTTACAGTATCTCAAGTGTGTGAAGTGGCATGTGCTATCTAGGTGTTTTCTGCAGGGCTGACATAGCAGATGACTTTTTAGGAACACCCCTGCTTCGCAAGCTTACACTTTCTTACACCTGCTTACACGTTTACACAAGCTTGTGCTTTTCACTGTTTATGTTGCGGTGCGATACTTATAACAGGCCTCAGTGATTCAAGTCTGCAGCTTTTGATGGGTTAAATGAAACACATACACACACACACACACACACACACACACACACACACACACACACACACACACACACATCAAATAACACACTTTTGTGAGCTCGGTTTCAAGAGCACACCTTTGTTTGAACCACAAGCCCCTTCATTTGAACTAAAACACCATTAGCGTAGACACTGATGAAGCTTACTCTTCATTTGGCTTGCCCTCACAAAGCCGCTCTGATTGAATGAAAGAGCACTCCAGACCACAGCGCTCTCTCTCTCTCTCTCTCTCTCTCACTCTCCGTCTCTGTCTGTCTCTCTCTCAGCACTGTGCTACTGGCCACCAGAAACGTCCACTCTCTCCGCCTCTCCCCTCCCTCCCCCCTCCGGGAGTGTAATTTGATGGCACTCGTAACAGAATTAAAAAGCAATTAGCCTTGAATCCCTGCCTCTGCGCCCAAGAGACAACCCACCTGTGGGTCACTTTTTAATTTGGCGAAGTGCTGAGTGTTTATCAGGAAAGAAGAAGAAGGAGGTGGGACAGGGTGGGTGGGTGGGTGGGGGGGCAGCTTTGATATACTCAGTAGATGGTAAATCCCGTTAGTGATAACGCCACAATCGCAAGAAAGAAACTCCCCGTGGACCAATTTCCATTTAATCCGCTGGTTAGGAGCGAGCCATGCTGCGTAACAAATTATTAGAGGTGTCATCTGGCCCTGGATTAAAAAAAAAAGTCTCCCCCACTTCACGAGCAAAAGAAGAGAAGAGAAGAGCAAAGCAGAGCAGAGAGGAGAGGAGAGTTTAATTAAAGAGCCTGATCCCTCTTATTTGTTGAAGGACTAATTGTGTCTGCACTGAAAATTCCCCCCTCTGCCCTCCAGGGACTCAAACAACACAGGAGGCGCTAAACCCGTGTTTGTCGATACCACAGCAGCGCCTCAAATTAAATAATTCCAATCTATGAGTTTATTTACTTCACAAATAAATTAACAAGGGTTAGGCCCTTTTGTTTGGGGCTTCCTTATGGACGAGGCACATTTCCCCTGAGAAGTGTGTAACCCAGGTCATTGTGGCCTAGTCATTAGTTAAGTTGACCATAGATAGTTTGCAGAATAAATAAATAAATAAATTAATATAGTTCGTGACACATGAATAAATAGGATTTATGATAAAAAAGATATTGCATACAGCAATAAATAAATAGATGACACACACAGGGTTATTCATTTTATTTTAAAAGTGACGAATGTGCTTTTCTTTAATTTGATCAAGACGGGGGTGACATGTGGAGTTCACATGCTCAAGCTGAGCCAATCAGAAGCCGCCATTGACTTTGCGTTGGTAGTGTTTTTTTCTCTTTTCTGCTTCGACGAGAACCAGGCGGCTGCTTGTTGAAATTCGCTGCAGATTTAGCTAACTTAGCACTTGAAACGTCGACATTTTATGTTCCTCTTGCTGCTATTGTAAGAGTGGAGAGAATAATTATAGTTTTGGCAGCTGGCCGAACGAGGATTTTGTTTTTGCAACGGACGCCAGAAGAAATGTAAGTAAAGTTGCTGGCTATGCTGCTAGTTTAAGCCGTTAGCATACGAACGCTTGAAAGTTTCGTTTACCAAAGTGCACGTTGCTGAACTCCCATGTCCCCTGTGTCTTTTGAAAGCGGTTGGAAGCTGAACTGGCGTGAGCTGTGATCGTAGTACCAGTGTATGTGTGTACAGAATTTTGATCTCTGGTGAGTAACCATTGATATTAGCTCATAAATTACGTTTGAATATGCATAGTTTGAATATGCATAGTTTGAATACTTAAATCAAGCTAGATGAACATGTTGCTAATTTCATATTGTATTAAGAGTTTATGCTAAGAATGTATAGCTTTATATTGTTACATGGCTATCACCTCATATGGTTTCTAAGTGAGAAAGAAAGACATGAGACAAAGTTGATATTTAGCAATATTGTATTTGATGTGGTGATTGTAATTCACATGAATATGCACAGTTATTAAGAACATTATTGTAACCTTAGTTTGGCCTATATAGGCCGGGTCTTTTTCTTTTCCTGGATTTGTCCTTCTGTGAATCCCGTGATCTGCAAGGATTCTTCTGCTGTGATCGCTTCTGCGCTGTAGAGGTGGAGGTAGCTTCCAGCAGTTGTGGCGAGCCAACCCATACTGGAGATAAGAACTGTTGTTTAGACATAAGAACTGTTATTTTGCTGTCCACCCGGTGGATGTATTTTCATTTCTGGATTGATATTGTGATATTTCATGCTTGAAGGACAATTAATGTAATTGACTGATTTACTATTTTGAAGTTTACACTTTAATACAATACACATAAAACTTACCTGTGGGTTGCGTATGTTTTTGCTCTTCTACTCAATGCAAAATCAGATATCTCTTTCTCCTGTAACGAACCTAAATCTTTTGATGTGCTGGTCTAAAAGGTAAATATATAGTGTAGAGGTAATCTGTAATCCCAAGTGGTTACTTTTAAATAGTGAAAGCTGAGGTGGGTTACAGAACTTGGCGAGCCAGCAACCAGGAGAAAGTGAAGTGTCATTGAGTAGTAAGAGTAAAAACTGAAAAAAAAGGGAACAAAAACATAGAACAATGGATATAGTGAAAAATGAAGAGGTGAATGTCACTAATTCAGTTATCGTCACCGGGTTAACTAAAACTGACATAGATGAGGAGTTAGAGGAGCATCTAAAAAGCTACGGCTCCATTAACAGAGTACTAGTTATTGATGAGCCAAAATCAGACTTTCATCTCTGCTCCATTGTAGAATTTGCCAGTAGTTCTGCAATGCACACATTAGGACCCACATTGCCAATAGAGTTGAAGAGTTCTGCTGATGCAGATGTCACTTTTTATGTGCGCTCCTTAGATAGCGTTTACACTAGCACTGCCACTAGTAGCGCCACCAAGGGGTATCTTGAGGAACTGCAAGCCATTGCTGGCAAGAGTGGGAAGTCATTTCAAGAGGTGCTCCAGGAAGAATTAATGAAGATGAGCACAAAGGAAGGTGTGAATCTCCCTGCTGACACTGCCACACCAGTGGAGGACCCTGGATCAAGGTCATTAAGTCATGACCCACTAGAGCATACTGATGCATTAGCTGCTGATGGGGAGGCCGAGAATGTTGAAGCGCCGTTATCGGTAAAACAACAATCCTCTTTTCTGCTTGGCTCAGTTTCACCTGAGATAGTCAAGAACTTACCAGCTGTATTTCCACCATCTCCTTCATTCCAACGTCAGCTTGAATTAAAGGACGACGCCCAAGCAGCATCAGCACCTGGTAGGAGCCCACCGGTAATGTCCTCACTTACCATGAATGATGTCAATCCCCCTGCTGTGCAGCGTGTGGTTGTTGAGCATGTCATGCGAGCCAATGAAGTTCTGTCCCCGATGCAATCTTCTTTTCGTCTCAGATCTTTCTCTGGGAAGATTCCCCGTCCTAACAGTGAACTTGACTATGACACCTGGAGGGCAAATGTTGACTTGATCTTAACTGATCCATCCATGTCCGATTTGCACAGAACGCGCAAGATCCTAGACAGCCTCTTGCCTCCAGCTACTGATGTCATCAAGCATGTTAACCCTCAAGCGCTGCCATCAGTGTATCTTCAGCTGCTAGATTCGGTCTATGGTTCAGTAGAGGATGGAGATGAGCTATTGGCCAAGTTTATGATTACACTGCAGAACCACGATGAAAAACCGTCCAACTACTTGAACCGCTTGCAGGTTGCCCTAAGTGCTGTGGTCAGGCGAGGTGGTGTCGCAGAGACTGAACGGGATCGCTACCTCCTAAAGCAGTTCTGTCGAGGCTGCTGGAATGATGGATTGATCTCTGATCTCCAATTAGAACGAAACGCAAAAACACCACCCCCTTTTACTGAACTGGTCCTACTCGTCAGAGCAGAAGAAGACAAACAGGCCAGTAAACAGAGTCGTATGAAACAGCATCTTGGACTAAATAAGCAAGGGCCTGCTGTCCCGAAACTTAGAGCTGCAGCACAACAGCTAACTGCATGCAACTGTTCTACATTTGAGGAAGAGGCAACTGAGACTGAATCCTTGAAGAAACAACTCAATGAGATACAAGCTCAAGTCGCTGTTATGCAGAATACAACCCCATGCAAAGCCAAAGTCAAGTGTCCTGATACTGAAATCCACACCTTGAAAAGACAGTTCGCTAGTGTTCAAGCACAGATTGCTGATATGAGGACAGCGACCCATGAAGCTAAGAGTGACCACCTACAGTCAGCAGAGGTTAAGGCACTGAAGCATCAGCTTGCCATTCTTCAAGCACAGGTGAACTCACCACAGGCTCAGAGTCAACAGATACCATTGTCTGCAAGCGCAAAGGATTTCGCCATGAAAGTGCAACATCAGTCTGCAAATAGGAAGGCAAGCGGACAGCCTAGCGCGGGGCAAGCAGAAAAAGGTAGGCCCCGTCCATGGTACTGCTTCCACTGCGGAGAAGATGCTCACCTTGCAGTCAACTGTGTGAGTGAACCAAATCCTCTGTTGGTTGAAGAGAAGAGACGACGACTGAAAGAGAAACAGGAGAAGTGGGACCAGCAGAGTGGCACTACTGGAAACCGGCAGTTAAACTGCTAGACGTCCCTGTCGCAGGGCGGACAGAGACTGAACACCAAAGTAAAAGCCCTAGAAAAGTTAAAAGAGTGGCTAGCAAGTGTGGTGGAGTTAACACCATTTCCACCATTCCACCACCAAGACTAGTTGGAACCAAATGCACTGCTGAAGTGACTATTGAGGGTCACAAAGTTAATTGTCTACTCGATACCGGGTCTCAGGTGACCACTATTCCACTTGCGTTCTTTAATAGTCACCTGTCTCATCATTCTTTGAAATCTTTGAATGATCTTTTGGATGTAGAGCTGCACATAGAAGGAGCAAATGGAGAGGCTGTTCCTTACCTTGGATATGTGGAGCTGAACCTCCTCTTTCCAGAAGAGTTCTTGGGAAGAGAGATTGAGGTTCCTAGTTTAGTGTTGGTAGTTCCTGATGTGGGTAGTGCGCCTCAAATTCTCATTGGCACCAACTCACTAGATGTTCTCTATTCCCACTATGTTGAAAAGCATGATTGTCGTCCTCAATCGTTTCTTTCTGGTTACAAAGTTATTTTGAAAATCCTTGAAGCACGGCAACGACAGATAGGCGCTGGAGCCGTTGGATGGGTGAGGATGCCTAATGGTGCTCCTGAAGTAGTGCCAGCTGGCAGCACAATTGTTTTAGAGGGGAAGGCCCACGTGAGTGGTGCTCACAGTGAGAGATTGGTTGTTGTAGAGGGAGCATCTGGGTCATCCCTTCCTGTCGGGTTGTTAGTTGGTAGCTCCCTGAGCATCCTACCTGTTAAACATTCCTGCTCCATGTCAATCTTGTTGAAGAATGAGACAAATCATGACCTTACGATTCCTCCAAGGACAGTTTTGGCTGAGATCCACGCTGTTCAACAGGTGATGGGTAAAGAACCTTCCACCAACTTGACTGCTCCTGAAATGAAAATGATGGAGTTTGATTTTGGCGATTCCCCTTTACCACCAGAATGGAAAGAGCGGGTTACAAGACTGCTAAATAGCATGCCTGAGGTGTTTTCTCAGCATGACATGGACTTCGGTCATACTGACAAAGTAAGACACCGTATTAAGCTAAGTGACGACACCCCTTTCAAGCATCGAGCTAGGCCCATCCATCCACAAGATGTAGACGCTGTTAAGAAACATCTTCAAGAACTGCTGGAATTTGGCATTATACGCGAGTCTGAGTCCCCCTTTGCATCTCCCATAGTCGTTGTTAGAAAGAAAAATGGTTCTGTGCGGCTGTGTATTGACTTCAGGAAACTCAACTCGCAGACCATTAAAGATGCCTACGCTCTACCAAACTTAGAGGAGGTATTTTCCCTACTGACTGGTTCAAAATGGTTCTCAGTCTTAGATCTAAAATCAGGCTATTACCAAGTGGAGATGGATGAGGCTGATAAACAGAAGACCGCATTTGTCTGTCCCCTTGGCTTCTGGGAATTTAACCGAATGCCCCAGGGAGTTACAAACGCGCCAAGTACCTTTCAGCGGTTAATGGAGAGATGCATGGGTGATCTCAACCGCAGAGAAGCATTGGTCTTCATTGACGATCTTATAATCTTCTCTGATACCTTGGAGCAACATGAGTCAAGATTACTGCAGGTTCTCAACCGTCTGAAAGAGTATGGGTTAAAATTGTCATCAGAAAAATGTAAGTTTTTCCAGACCTCAGTCAGATATCTTGGTCATATTGTTTCCCAGTATGGAGTCGAGACAGATCCACAGAAGATTGAGGCTTTAAAGACCTGGCCAGTACCTAGGAATCTTAAAGAACTGCGCTCTTTCCTGGGTTTTTCTGGGTACTATAGAAGGTTTGTGAAGGATTATTCGAGGATCACCAAACCTCTCAATGACCTTACGGTAGGGTACCCACCTCTCAGGAAGAGCAGCAAGGGAGAGCAAGGGAAAGGAAAAACTTGCCAGTATTTCCATCCAAAGGAGTCTTTTGGACAAAGATGGACGCCGGAATGTCAAAAGGCATTTGAGAACATCATTCACAAGCTTACTACAGCACCTGTCTTGGGATTTGCTAACCCCCAACTCCCATACATCCTTCACACCGATGCTAGTACGACAGGGCTGGGCGCAGCATTGTATCAAGAACAAGATGGGCAGATGAGGGCTATTGCTTTCGCAAGCAGAGGACTGACCAAGAGTGAGGCTAAATACCCCGCCCATAAGTTGGAGTTTCTCGCTCTGAAGTGGGCCGTCACTACCAAGTTAAGCGATTATTTGTATGGCACTGACTTCACTGTTATCACTGATAGTAATCCCTTAACTTATATTTTGACGTCTGCTAAGTTGGATGCTACGAGTTATAGGTGGTTGTCAGCTCTATCGACATACAACTTCAAGCTCCAGTATAGAGCCGGAACTCAGAACCAAGACGCTGACGGCCTTTCTCGTCGACCTCATGGGGAGCTCCGGGATGATGCTGTGTCAAGAAAAGAGCGTGAAAGAATTAAACAGTTCACACTACATTGCCTCAAGGACCAAGGAACCCAAGATGTTGTTCTCCCTGATGCTGTGCAGGCCATCTGTGAGAGGCATGATGTTGATTGGTCACATCAAGATTCCACATGCCGTATTCCATCTGTCACACTTGTGGAGTCTCTCGCCATTCATTCTAATGCTCTGCCCAGTGGTTTCCAGCAGGAAGACGACCATGGACTCCCTGTAATTGGTCAATGGACTGAAGAGGAAATGAGAGAGAAGCAAAAAGCTGATCCAGATCTCCGGGTGGTAATTGAGCACAAGGAGTCTGGAGACATGCCTTCTTCCTCCTTGAGACAAGAGCTTCCAGATCTTGTTTTGTGGCTCCGAGAATGGAAGCGGTTAGAGATGAGGGATGGTGTGTTATACCGAACGCGACAAGAACGTGGCCAAGTCACCCATCAGCTAGTCCTGCCAAGTGAGTTAAGAGCCACAGCATTGAGAAGCCTACATGATGATTTAGGTCACCTCGGCACAGAGCGGACTCTCGACCTAGTGAGAGCAAGATTTTATTGGCCTAGAATGTCCGCATGTGTCGAGCAGAAGATCAGACTGTGTGAACGTTGTGTGCGACGGAAGGCCCCAACTGAAAGAGCGGCTCCCTTGCTGAATATCAAGACAAGCAGACCATTGGAGTTGGTCTGCATGGACTTTTTATCATTGGAGCCTGACCGGAGCAACACAAAAGATGTATTAGTCTTGACTGACCATTTCACTAAGTACGCAGTTGCTGTGCCCACTAGAAACCAGAAGGCGCAGACTGTGGCCAAGTGTTTATGGGAAAACTTTCTAGTGCACTATGGCTTTCCAGAAAAACTTCTGAGTGACCAGGGCCCCGATTTTGAATCCCGCACAATAAAAGAGCTATGTTCCATCGCTGGTATTCGCAAGATCAGGACCACCCCGTACCATCCTAGGGGGAATCCAGTGGAGCGATTCAATCGGACCCTTCTTCAGATGTTGGGCACTTTGGAGAATAAGGATAAGTGTCATTGGAAAGAGTTTGTTAAGCCTCTGGTGCACGCCTATAACTGTACCCGGAGTGATGTGACCGGGTTCAGTCCCTATGAACTGATGTTCGGTAGACAGCCTCGTTTACCCGTTGATTTGGCCTTTGGTCTACCAGCAAGCAGACAACCTAAGTCACATTCTCAGTATGTGCATGACTTGAAAGGCCGCCTAGAGGAGAGTTACCGGATTGCCACTGAGAACACTATGAAGATAGCTGAGCGCAATAAACTCCGCTTCGACAGAAGAGTTGTTGAATCCACTCTTCAGGCAGGTGATCGTGTCCTTGTAAGGAATGTTCGGTTGCGAGGAAAGCATAAACTGGCCGATAAATGGGAATCAGATGTTTACATAGTGGTCAAACGTGCTGGTGACTTGCCTGTGTATACGGTCAGACCAGAGGGTAAAGATGGTCCACTGCGCACCCTGCATCGTGACCTTTTGCTGCCATGCGGATTCCTACCTGTGGCCGAGTCAGAAGTCGCCCCCAGGCAGACTATCAATAGACCTAGGACAAGGAGGCAGTCCAGAATGAATGTCACAGAGTCTCAGGCAGCAGATGGTAACTCTGATTCAGAAGAAGATGACTATTACTACTACCCATGTAGGGAGACACTGAACACTGACCTGACGGAAACAAGAGTCTTGACCCAACCAGAGGCAGTACCTCCCAGGGAGGAACGGGTCAGAGAGACAAACCAACCAACCCAGACTCAAGTTGGTATGCTCTCTGCTCCTGCCGGTCTGGATGATGAGATGGAAACCTCTGTAATTGGCGAACAAGACAAGGAAAAGAGATATGCACCTGAAAGAGAGGCAGCAGAGTTTCCAGTCGAGCTTATTCCATCAAGACCGGAGAAACCTGTGACTCTCGGTGATAGCACTCCAAATGAGCTATGTCCTGAGAGATCAGCTGGTTCTTCTCAGTGGAGAGAAAGTTCTGCCATTGTTGGGTCAGAGGCAGAGGTCATCGCAGAGCACAGAGAAACCGGTTCCCCAAAGAGTATGATGGAGTCTCCCTCTGAACCTGATGCGATGAAGGAGAGCTTTCCTGTTTTGACTGATCCGTCATGCAGTGATCCTAGCGAAGATGCGGAATGCCTCGTAAATGAACCTCCTGAAGAGCCATCAGTTCACAGGGTCGATGAAGGGACGGCATCTGGTATGTCTGAGGGAAGACAGTCTCCAGTCATCATGGATGAGAGTGATGTTATCCCCAGACGTTCCCAGAGGCATAGAGAACAACCTGAAAGACTACAGTACAGTCAGCTGGGAAATCCCTTCCTGTCTATAGTCCAATCACTCTTCCAGAGTCTCAACCTTGCCTTTACTGATGCACTCCAGAATCAGAGCTATGCAGATATCCCTCAAACAGTACCTAGGGCAGTCCATAGTCATGTGGGTGTAACGGGACGTGCACACCTTTAGGAGGGGAGGGTGTAACCCAGGTCATTGTGGCCTAGTCATTAGTTAAGTTGACCATAGATAGTTTGCAGAATAAATAAATAAATAAATTAATATAGTTCGTGACACATGAATAAATAGGATTTATGATAAAAAAGATATTGCATACAGCAATAAATAAATAGATGACACACACAGGGTTATTCATTTTATTTTAAAAGTGACGAATGTGCTTTTCTTTAATTTGATCAAGACGGGGGTGACATGTGGAGTTCACATGCTCAAGCTGAGCCAATCAGAAGCCGCCATTGACTTTGCGTTGGTAGTGTTTTTTCTCTTTTCTGCTTCGACGAGAACCAGGCGGCTGCTTGTTGAAATTCGCTGCAGATTTAGCTAACTTAGCACTTGAAACGTCGACATTTTATGTTCCTCTTGCTGCTATTGTAAGAGTGGAGAGAATAATTATAGTTTTGGCAGCTGGCCGAACGAGGATTTTGTTTTTGCAACGGACGCCAGAAGAAATGTAAGTAAAGTTGCTGGCTATGCTGCTAGTTTAAGCCGTTAGCATACGAACGCTTGAAAGTTTCGTTTACCAAAGTGCACGTTGCTGAACTCCCATGTCCCCTGTGTCTTTTGAAAGCGGTTGGAAGCTGAACTGGCGTGAGCTGTGATCGTAGTACCAGTGTATGTGTGTACAGAATTTTGATCTCTGGTGAGTAACCATTGATATTAGCTCATAAATTACGTTTGAATATGCATAGTTTGAATATGCATAGTTTGAATACTTAAATCAAGCTAGATGAACATGTTGCTAATTTCATATTGTATTAAGAGTTTATGCTAAGAATGTATAGCTTTATATTGTTACATGGCTATCACCTCATATGGTTTCTAAGTGAGAAAGAAAGACATGAGACAAAGTTGATATTTAGCAATATTGTATTTGATGTGGTGATTGTAATTCACATGAATATGCACAGTTATTAAGAACATTATTGTAACCTTAGTTTGGCCTATATAGGCCGGGTCTTTTTCTTTTCCTGGATTTGTCCTTCTGTGAATCCCGTGATCTGCAAGGATTCTTCTGCTGTGATCGCTTCTGCGCT
The DNA here is from genome assembly GCF_963854185.1 of Sardina pilchardus. Taxonomy (NCBI): domain Eukaryota; kingdom Metazoa; phylum Chordata; class Actinopteri; order Clupeiformes; family Clupeidae; genus Sardina; species Sardina pilchardus. The sequence goes on along the minus strand of NC_085004.1, from coordinate 22,712,979 downwards.
GTAGAGGTGGAGGTAGCTTCCAGCAGTTGTGGCGAGCCAACCCATACTGGAGATAAGAACTGTTGTTTAGACATAAGAACTGTTATTTTGCTGTCCACCCGGTGGATGTATTTTCATTTCTGGATTGATATTGTGATATTTCATGCTTGAAGGACAATTAATGTAATTGACTGATTTACTATTTTGAAGTTTACACTTTAATACAATACACATAAAACTTACCTGTGGGTTGCGTATGTTTTTGCTCTTCTACTCAATGCAAAATCAGATATCTCTTTCTCCTGTAACGAACCTAAATCTTTTGATGTGCTGGTCTAAAAGGTAAATATATAGTGTAGAGGTAATCTGTAATCCCAAGTGGTTACTTTTAAATAGTGAAAGCTGAGGTGGGTTACAAGTGCTTCACCGAGAGGTGTGTGCGTCTATTATAATTTTTTCCCTTCTAATTAGACCAAGGCCCACGCCACGTCCTGTCCTGACGGACATGTTTTTTGAGTTGCTGCCCTGGGGTTCTGTGTTGTACATGTAATCCTACAGGCTGGGGCACTTGACTTAAAGTGACCCTTGACCCCTCATTAAACCAGCGTGCATTTCCCCCCTGCGGCCCAACGCTGTTTTCTCTTTCTTTCTCTCTCAGTGCAGTCGGACGGAAGAGCCAGAACAACTTGCCCCAACAGTGGCTGTGCCTCTCAAACCAGGAACAGCCTGCGTCTGCCCAACATGTCTGCAAGCACACGTGGATGGAGCCACTGGACGTCTTATTTGGTTCGTAAAACAGACAGTAAAATCATGCTTCCCAGTCGGACGGCTGGAAGCCTACCCAGCGTATGAATCAACACCACTCGGCTTACATGAAGCCCTGTTGAATTCAAGACTGGCGATTTATAACAGGCCTCCACACATAACACCGCCATGGTAATATAGTCATAATATTGACCCTGAGAAATAGGGAATACTGTCAAGTACAGAAACAGGATTTTCGACGTGCAGACATGGTTTACGGTTGTGCCAACGGAAGACTGACAAATCTAGAAAGACAGCAATGATGTAGTTAGAACTTCTGCAAACAGGCTATGTTCCTATACCTGAGTAAAATACATAGCCCTCTTGTATATGCATACATATGTATTTGGATATGCTGGCTGATGTGCGTGTTTACTTTTTTATTGTTAGCACCTCATCTGTTACCATGTCCAACTACTTCCTGTCGTTTCCTGTTCATGTCACTTGTTGCTTTACACTTCTTTGTGGCCATCTTTTTTTTCAAAAGGGGATAAGCTACAGTATATTCCTCATAGTTTATGTAATGCAATGTGTGCCTATGACTCTTAATGACTCTCCTCCAATTGGTCTATAAGGCTCTGTTACTATGTGCTACCAGCCAATCAGTCTGCTCTGTCCACGACCCCCAACCCCCCACCCTGTGTGACCCACCGATCTTTCCACTCTATTGAATGGTTACAAAGACACAAACTGATAGCGCCGTTTCAGTGTACACTTGCCAAGTATAGGGAAAACAATTCAGAAGTATGCATGTACTGGAATTCTCCTCTGTCTCATTCTCATTCTCCTACTCCTCCGTATTAGCCCCTTATTTTTCCCTGGTGGCCATGTAACAAAGTCCCTCAGTTCTTCCAAAACAGTGACAGAAAAGCTTCCAACTACAGTTCATCATATGGATTTTATTACGATGTCAATAATGCTTTATGTTCACAATTTCTTTTCAGAGGATTGTCTCATTTTCCTTTACAACTTTTTTTTCTCTCTTTTCATGCTTCTCTTTTTTTAATGTATCTTTATGTATGTGCGGCTCCAGTTGGCCCCACGCACAACATTTCCAGCGCTTGTTAATGGCTCTAACAGCCAGGAGAAGTGAGACTGGGACACAACAGGAAAAGCATGGCTGTCACCAATGGCTGCCTCATCTGGCATGGTGGAAAAGGGAGTAAATTTATGTTGCGATTATTTTTCATGATCCCTCCGAGCACTGGAGAGCACGGCGCTGCTTATTTGAGGCAAATGGGAAGTGAATAGGGGGAAGAGAGAGAGAGAGAGAGAGAGAGAGAGAGAGAGTGTGTGTGTGTGTGAGAGAGAAGAGAGAGAGAGAGAGAAGAGGAGTAGGAAGAGGAGTGCTGTTTAATGGGAAGATGCAGCCATTCACTCTTCGCTCTCCTTAGCCTCTCTGTCTATACTGAATTGGGACTGGTACCGCAGATGGCAAAGACATGCTCTCTCACGAAATCATGTTCCCCAAGACGGGCCTCTCAAAGAGCCCACAACTATGAACCTCAACTGGAAAGATGCTGTCTGCACTGATAGCTGTGACCAACTTCTGGGGTGTTTTTGCATGAATAACTCTGATAGATATCAGATGCTTTCATTGTGCCTTTCTTATAACAAGTGCTTCATTTGCGTAAAATGTGGGCAGAAATATCTAGCTTTGTCTGATAAGGAGGAAAATGTAAAATACTATGCGAAGACCATTATCTACAAAAGGTTTTACACATAGACACATATCTTAAGTTGCCAAATGAAGATATGGCTAGCTGAACTGAAACAGTGAAACATCAATGACTAATAGTATCAGTAAAGAAATGAAGTGTTTTGTAACATCTTCCTGTCTCAAGGGAGGCCTCTTATTTTACAACAGTGGTGATGGTCTGCAGCTTGGTTGTTCATTTGATCATTTCGGTATGTCCCAAGGCAAGCACACAAACCAGTCTGAGAGCATGACAAACAAACAGAGGTCAAGTCAAATCTACAGCCATTATTGTTTTCCCTCTGGTGCCTTAATGATTTTGACATAACCGTGTGGACTGTGTTGTAACGGAAATTTCCAGCTGGAGGACTGAGTGTGCCACTTCGCATTTCAACCCTCACACAAATTGTGCTTCACACACAAGTCCTTTGAGAAACACTGAAATCCAGCCTGTGAAGTGTAGTATTCAGTGTACAATGCTTGTCTTTCGTCAATAGGGAAACGGTGGCTGCTTGGGCCATCAGGGGGCCAGTGGGTAGGCTTAAACACTTTTTTTGCCATTACATCTGGAATATTTCATTTTACACTGAATTACAACCAACATCTTTCCTCACAAAACGGTGGTGCTGGCCATTAACACGTAATTATGCAGTGTGAATATGGCTATGTGTATGAAATATAAGCTCTTGGCTAAAGCTCGGCCTCAAATACTCTTTCAGTTCGTTCATATTTGCTTAAGGGAAACTGACAGCGTTGATGGAACACGCCTGCAGACTATCAAGCAATGACTTTCTGAATCAAACCGAGCACTAAAAAAAAAAAAAAGAAAATACCGGGGTACCTCTATTCCGAAGTCTCTTTCAGATTTTTTGAAGAAAAAAAAAAAAAACCCCTCTGGCTCGGGATCACATTGGAGCTCATTCAGACTGCATCTGCACTAGCCATGTGATGGAGCACAGAGAAGTTCTGAGTAATTGTTTAGCCAGTCTTATGGGGAACATCAAATGACACTAACTCTGCCATCAAGATGACCCTTTCTCCGTCCAGCCGCTCCCGCATGTCATGGTGATTTCATTACGACAGAACAGTGCCAACATTTCTACTATTTATTGCATTAAGTATAATAATAAGCCTTAAACGCTCGCCATGAGCAGGCCCAGGCAGCTAAGAGGCACTGGCTGAGGGCTGCCCTTGTGTCGGAACAGTTGTTGCCTTTGTCTGGGCCACGTAGGTGTATTGGATTGGACTGCTGGCCTGGCCTGATAATTGCAGAGAGGAATGCTGGTCCAGTTTATGGAACACGATTTGACAACTGGTCATCATTGTTCCAGCGGTTCCAGAGACGCTGCGCACCAGGGCCATTGTGGAGACACCACAAGCAAATTGCCTGCTCTTAACTCAGTTTGTTGCCTTAACACGCCATGGGTTTCAAGTGACACGGGGTTTCAGTGCAGTTCAGTCTCACTCTGGGTTCCACTGATGCCAGAAAGCAGCGAGGCCAGTGGCAGACACGAGCAAGTGATGGTGAGAGAGTCATTTTCAGAAACTCCCACTTTAGCAGATGAAACAAGATGAATAAAGCAAATGCACTAGAGAGATGAGGAATAAGAAAGGTTCCACAAATCCACAAGGGTTTACAGTAGCTTAGGATGAGCAGATTTTCAAAATCTCAAAACGGGACACTTTGCATGTGAACACATTGCATGTGCATGCACACGTGTGTTGACTTGTGCACGGAGCGTAGGACTCCTATGGGAACAATTATTTGGTTGATGATTGACACACATACAGACAAACCAGTGTTGAACTCAATCTACTGTATGCACTGTCCGGAAGGCACTAGGGTTAGTCAAGGGTTAGGGTAAGGTTAGGGTTATGTGCTTTGAAGTCGACGGTGAGGGCCCAAAAGACCATGAAGCGTTGTACTGCATTTTATTTAAATAAGCATTTTATTTTGTTCTATAAAGGCAAACTACAAATCAAGTGTTCTAACACAGTATACCTGGTGCAGCTGTACGATGAGGTGTCAAACTGCTGATATGCACCTACTGACACTAGAGTCTGTCACTTTGACAAAGTGTGTGTGTGGGATGGCGAGAAGACGTATTAATCTGAGAATGCTCTGCTGTATTTATGTCTTCTGAGCCAACTTTTTCACATGTGTGTGTGTGTTTCAGTGTGTGTTCAACTGAATATGAATGTGGTTGAATACAGTCCTGCTGATCTGATTTGATTTGCATGCATTTGCATTTCAAGACTTTTGTGTCAAACTTTAGTCTTTGTTCCACGGAAATAAGGTCTTGTGCACCGAGGCTATAAGATCTCTCTCTCATGTAGCCGCCTGATTTTATCAATTGCACCTCTGGAGACTGTAGCACTGGACTTTTGTAGGTGTAGTCCGTATTTAACTCCAAATGTAATGCTCTTCTAAAACACCTCACGAGAATCTACCTTTGATTGAAAAAAAAGGTATTAAATTAAACCCCAAAAACAAATTAAACCAGGTTTTTAAGTGGCATAGAATGACCTATGCATGAGAACATGTAGGGAGCATATATCAGGTGACCATCTCTTCATTAATCTTTGTCCATCTTCTCAGAAAGGGCCGAGGCGTTTCTATGAAAGTTTGACCAAAGTAAAGACACATCCGCCAGTGGGTAAAAGACACCATCTCCTTCAAGCAGCACTCTCTATCTCACCATCTAATGATGCACCACCACAAACTTGCAACAGCAAGCTGAGTCAGAAACACCGAGGTTTGACCAGAGATACACCTCATATTATACTTTCACTCTTTCCAGTATTACTAATCCAATTCAGAGAAGTTAATGGGCCGTCACGTACCACTGATAATGTCCCGAATGTACACAGTACACAAAAGTGATCCCCCTGGCAACAGTCGTGCTTACAGGGGTGTGTGGATTGGCCTGATGTGGGCTGACACGGTTGTGTCATTTGGGGTTGATGGTGCGCCAGGTCGGGTCACTTGGCTTGGCCTCATTGTGTGATCTGTGTTCAGGATCCCACAGGGGTCACAGCTTTCTCTTCTGCTGCAGAGATGTCCTGCCTCTACAAGCAGCGATTGCTATCTGTCACTTGCACACACACACATACACACACACACACACATGCACGTACGCATTCACACACACACACACACACACACACACACACTCACGGACACACACACTCACATACAGATACACTCATGCACGCACGCACACGCACACACACACACACACACTCATAGGGGAGGCCTCATTGTTCCACAGGAAGCCCTTTTACCAGCTATGGAGATGTAGAAAAACGTCTGTCTATACTGGACTTAACCTTATAATAGAGGCACTCACATTAACCAGCTTCCGCATGCTTTGTGTAGGCTCCAGATTACATAAACAAGATTGGCAATGGCAACACATCACAGCTGAGGAATCTCTCTTTCTCTCTCCCCCCTCTCTCTCTGTCTCATTCACTCAGTATCTCTCCCTTTTCTCTCTGAACTTTCTCTTTATCTCAGCCTTCAGCGCACAGTCCCTGTGGAAGTTAGTGAGCAGTATCAATGGGTTGAGAAAGGGAAGCTGGGATGCCCATGAAGCCTTTGAATCACAACACTGGTTGTTTAGGCCTGGCGGCCTCATGCTACTCAGTTGTTAGTACTAGGGGAAGGCAGCTGTTTCCTTGACCTGATGGTTAAGTGTGTGTGTGTTGGGGGTTGGGGGGGGGCAGACTCATCACAATAGATGGTGCAGGTGTTGAGAACTATCTGTGTGGGACTTTCCGGGTCCCTTTGAAAGAAAGAAAAAATGGTAAAGGCACCATTGTACGGAGCCCGTGAAGGGTCAGGTGTGTGAATATTTTTGAGTGCACTTTTGCGTTCCCTCGCAATACTTTTTGCGTTCCCTCGCAATACTTTTTGCGTTACCTCGCAATACTTTTGCGTTCCCTCGCAATACCTTTTGCGTTCCCTCGCAATAACTTGTATGTGTTCCTGTCAACTTGGGCTCCATGCATTAGCCCACCATACAGGTTTACATGGACTGCAGTTCAACTCATGGATAATCTGGACATTATTAAGTTTTACTTTAACCTGGGGCTCACATAGGCTACAGCAATATACTGGCGGATTTGTCTGTGAGACACAATGTGATTATAAGCATGAAAACTCTGAAGCGTCTGCTAAGGAAAAACGGCTTGTTTCGACGCAGCATGAGAGTTGACAGCGGATTAACCTGTTGTAGCCTGGGCTAGCCACTGTACGGAGCCCAATGCTAACTTTTGTTTACGTCAGTAGTTTGAGATTTCAGGGGAGACTTATATTTGGCTGCTCCAGGGCCGAGGTACTTGACTCGGGTTAACTCCCTCTCTCCTTCACAACAGCAGCGGGTTAATAACTTGCACAGTGGTTTGGATCAGAGAATTTATTTTGTGATCTTTATAATATAGCCTACATTCACATCACTCAGGTCCCTGTAACATGCCTCTCTCTTCCACTCCAATCTCACACACCAACACGCACACACACACACACCCTTGCTCCCTCTCTACCCCTCCCACTCCGCAAACGGAACCTGCAGCTTAAGGGCATACAAGTTATTGCGAGGGAACGCAAAAAGTATTGCGAGGGAACGCAAAAGTATTGCGAGGGAACGCAAAAGTATTGCGAGGTAACGCAAAAAGTATTGCGAGGGAACGCAAAAGTATTGCGAGGGAACGCAAAAAGTATTGCGAGGGAACGCAAAAGTGCACTCAAAAATATTCACACACCTGACCCTTCACGGGCTCCGTACCATTGTTTTTTTTTGTTTTTTTTGTACAATTTCTTTTTTTTTAATCTTTGCAAAAAAAAGTTTGCTGTTTTTCCTCCACCTTAAAAAACAGTGTTTCTCTTCAGTATTTCAAGAAAACAAGGATATCATCAATCTTAGCGGATTATGGGTTTACATGAGGCAGAGGTCAATCACTCATTCATCTCTTTTGAGGCACTCTTCCTTCCTGGAACAGCGTTTGGTGGAAAAGAACTTTCTATGACACTGTTCTGAAATGTGCACTCTGCTTCACTGGTAGTGTTGTTGATTCACTCATGACATCTCATAAGGGCTAAGCCGAGGAACTAATGACCTGAAAGCACCTCTCGGTTGCACTGGCCTGATATGCTTATCTCAGTATGGTCTCATTAGAACGCTTTACTTTGACACTTCTTTCCAGTCATATCTAGCAGGAAGCCATGTCTGTCAACGTGTTGGACAAGCTGGGCTTTCTCCCCATGGTGAGTTTCTCTGGAAGCCCACTTGTGTTGTTGTTCCATGAATGTCCCTGAAGCACGGGAGGACACTTCTACGTTGATCCGGCTTCAGTTGGTGTACTGTACCTTGCAGTTCAAGCCAACTGGTCCTCCATTAACCTTTTGTAAGGTCTAAACCTTGTCTTTCTCTGGGGGGGAACTGGTGCTCAACCAAAACAGCTGACATGGTGCAGTGGTTTTCAAAGTATACAATGTATTAAAAATCTTATCAGGAAATTTGGAGTAAAAGCTAAACAAGCAAAAGGGCATCTAGAGTAATCTGTTCCTGGAATGTGTTGGAAGGCTTGGAAAACTCTGTGCTAGTTTGAGAGGAATTGCAAATGTTGGTCCTTCACATATCTACCTTGAATCATTTGGAGCCTTTGGATACTAATAGTTGTGCTGTACATACTGTACACACAATGTCAAGTTCAAGCACAGACTGTGACGAAAACCTTGAGTATCCTTATTTTTAAATAAGGATAGTCAGGTAGTTCAAATAGAAACACACCTTTTTAGGATGTTGTTATGATTTTCTGTTAGCTGCCATTCAAGTTACTGGCAAGAATTGTTACCATCTTCACCTCACCCTCACTAATTTAATTGCATAAAATTAAGTGAACTCAGCAAATTCACTTTTGTTTGAACACACATCCACACTAAGCACAGAAACACCCCACCACACACATACTGAAAGCACTACTGCGAGCTTCATGCTCTCTATCCATTATAATAGGCCCACTCTGACAAAGCAAAGCACAGCACTACATAATGAAACTAATAATGACACTGGACTGTATGGCCGTAAATCATTAAATGACTCAACAAGTCTGGTTATTTTTAAAGGGGATTCATCAATATCCTCTGGGGTACATGAAAAAAGGTCAGAGTGGCTCTTATTAGCCAATGGGGTATGTGCATATGTTCATTTGCTGTGTGTGTGGGAGTGCTTGTGTATAGTAAGGTATGTATGGGGAATACTCGCTGCTTAGAGCAATTCAGGATGAAATAGATTCCAAAACCTCCTGTACTTTTTAGAAAACATCGATTGTTGGCACTTTTACAGAAGCACATAGGGTATGTGTGGATGTGTTTTTTTTGGGGGGGGGGATTCAGCAATGGTGGATAGTGGTGGATACAGAATATTACTATAAAATTGTAGTAGTAACTTCAGTCAATCAGTTGATATACTGCAAGACTATCCAAGTTCATTATACGGCTCTTCACAATGCTACTAGAACCCTCCATTGACTTGAAGGACATTTCCCAACATTCTACAGTCACAAGGGATAATGGGCGACTCGGTGTTCAGTTCACAGAAAGAAATGTGTGTTTGAGGTGGTAAAATGGCTCTGTTGTGACAGGGCCATCACAGGGCCACATACATGTAAGTGTACCGAACCGCAACTATTGTTTTATGAGATGGGAAAAATGCAGAGACCAAATTCCTTGTATACGCAAGTATACTTGGCCGATAAATCATTTTCTGTTATTACCTCCGCCAAGGAGGTTATGTTTTCATCGGGGTTTGTGTGTTTGTTTGTTTGTCTGTTTGTTTGTTCGCAAGATAACTCAAAAAGTTCTGGATGGATTCTGAAATGACCCAAGGAAGGAACGCTTACATTTTGGGAGTGATTCGTATCACCGTCTAGATGCATGAGGCGGTTATGTGTTTGCTTGACGGAGGTCTGAGTGCTTTTCTACGAACTATTTCTTTCCACCACATACCACCTAATTTCTGAACTTGCAGGACACACTGCTGTTACTAGTTCTAAATGGATGGTTGCTATGGCCAAGAGCTATTTTACCAGAGAGGTGAAGGATCTTTGATTTTACTCAGCCGACTGCAATCCAACTAGCTAAAAGCTATACCTCCGTCATATGTTGCAACGTTGCTATGTTCTATTATGTGTGTATATGTGGAGTTTATTTTTTCCTTTTGGCAAGTAATCGTGTAATAAGCGGGATAATGTATAGAACAGTTCGGCCTGTCGGGACTTATTTTCCCAATACTGACCACTGCTAGACAGTACATTATCCCTTACATAATCTCCTTGTTAGCAGTGCTGTGTGTAACGCCTTACAGTAACGTAACTACTTTTTGGGGGTAAAAAGTAGTGTGACACGCTACTAGTGAAAATTTGGTGACGAAACATAGTTCCTTTTTCAATTTGGCACAACCTTACTTTTCCCAGGGACAGATTTGACAGTCAAGAGCTCCACATGGTACGTGACAGGCCGGTAGCATAAACATCAATCATGGCAACATACAAGCAGCCAACACTAACTTTTGAGGGATGGAGGTATTCCCATTACTTCAAACTCGATGAAACTAAGGAGAGGAATGTGAGTGTTTGACTATAAAATAAGCCCTTATGTATTTTGCGTTTACCAACTGTATACTAATGTCTACACTGCACTGTATTTCTGGTCCTGACTATGCACCACCTGTCTAGACTTTGTACATCAAATTGCACTTTTCTGTATTTTTGTACTTCTGGTTAGACACAAACTGATATTTCATTGTCTTTGTACTTGTACTCTGAACAATAACAACAAAGTTGAATCTAGTCTTATCTAATATCTAATATAGAGCCAACAGTAATCATGTGACTTACAGAAGAAGAGAAAGTGCTGACTGCATTACATACCAAAACACAATGATGCTGGTAAAGAGCCATCTCTTAACAACGTGTGCCTAGAGACCGACTTCCTCTCTTCCCCGGTGTTGCGTTGTAGGCCCACACCTTAATCTGTGTGTCAGATCAGGTGACGGTGCAAAAGTGTGTGGGCATTCTGCAGAAACCCAATGAATGAATCAAAGCAGTTCTGGCAAACAGCGCCAAGAGGAAACAGGCTATTGTCATGACTGGCATTCTACTTTCTATTGCTGACTGTAATTACACATTGTTGAGTTGCAGGTATACAGAGGAAGACGAAGAGATGAATTACAACAGTGATGCATATCTTTCCTATTATCTTCCCTGCCCTATATGACAAATAGATACTGGGTCAATGAGCTAACTATTGTTGATCCAACAATATTTGACTGGTTCACACATTTAAAGAAACTGTTGACTTGGACAAAAGTGAAATATGAGAACACTATAATTAACCTATAAAATAGATGATGTGCCAAAGCTGTGCCGTACATTATTTAGTCTTAAGTAGTTGAGGCCCAATAAATCACATTGCCTCGTGTGCTATTTTGGCTGATACCCAATAGCTCTCCACCAGTTCTGTGAATATTGATTTTATCCATTCATTTTTGCTATGTGAAATGGTGGGCCTAAGAACACGGCAAACATTTTTAAAAAAAGTGTATCACGATATATCATTCAGGTTTGGAAGCAGTCTATATGATGTAGTACCACTGAAATCAAACCATAAAACTAACTATGTAACTATGAGTTATGAACCATGCACAACAGCAGAGAGCATTTTTGTACAGTATGGGGGGTTCTTCAAAGACACAAAGAAAAAAAGAAGGAAATAAAGAAGGAACAAAAGAAAGAAAGAAAGAAAGAAAGATCACTTGTGCCGCTGTTCACAGTCCAAACCCTAGCTAACCCGTGTCCCCTTGACTCCTCCATGCCCCTAATAGCCTCACATGTCCGACAGCTCTCTTCACAGGGCTGTGACATATTCGCTGGTTTACTGCTGTTGATGTCCCAATTGGCCCGGGGCTTCCAATGTCAATGTCAGAGCCACTGTTGCTTGCCAGAGGTCAACCTGGTCCACTCAAGAACCTGCCTGTCTATGTCTGCCGTCATCCCATGCAATGTCAAGTCACAAAAGACAAAAGAGGATGTCAACTGGTCACATATATGACTTCATTGTTGTGTCTCTCGGTCCCAGCGGCCCTCAAATGATAAATGGATTATTGTAATTACACCACGCCTCTGTCCACATTCTGGTGGACGGGTGAAAATTGAGATTCCTACTGGGCGCTCTCACTAAACTGTTGATGAAAGAGGATTGCTTCCTCCCTGCCGCCTCGCTACCGTGGATGACACATCTCAACTCTAGAGCGGCGCGCTCTGCTCTCAGAGTTGGTCAGGTCTCCTCTTTCGTCATTCAAAGGAACAATTTTGAGCCAACAAAGTTGAACCACATGGATGTAAATCCGCCAGGCAAAGATCAAAAGGCTGTTCACACGAGCAAGTTCTGGTGGAGTGAATTTAACACAGAGCATCTGTAATGGAAGTTGGTGGGGGCGAGGGTACAGTAGATATGGGTACACCTTCCGTGTGACTGTGCCCGACACTGTGATAAGAAGATCAGGTCTAGGCTGTGCCTTATCTAGAACTTACGTTTACTTTACTAATACGGTTGTACTGGCCCAAGTCTTAGATCATTCCTCGCTGTTACATTCCTAGTTCCCGCTGGTACATAATGGTGTAAAGTCCTTCTGGTGAGACGCAAATACTGTAGGTGTTTGAATGCATTATGTGATTGTATGATTGCAAATTTATAGACAATGCATAATTGAATGCATAGTCTTTCAAACATACTACACACTACTGTACATGAATGATGCAGTGTCTTCTGACATCCACAAAAAATGTGTGTCAGGATTGCACAGCAGGGGAGAATTGTCAACTTAGTTTTTCTTAGTGCAATTTACTATGAAATACATACCAATTCAAAACGTGTCAAAAACTAAAAGGACCAATTTAAAACTGACAATTTACATCATTTGTTACATCTATTTTCATTCGGACAAAAAAAGCCTTCAGTCTGAAAGACAATCTTCTAATGCTTGGATCTAGATTGCATTAATTACAAACATAAAGGCCAAAATGGCCCTCATTCAGTCGAAGATCAATGATCAGGATCAATGGAAAGATACAGAACAACAAGGTCCAACCCACTGAAGCAGATGACACTAAGCTAATCAGACAGACTTTTGCAATATAGGTGGCCAAACAAGAAAGATAACGTTCAAACAACATTGCACTGTTATTTTGGCTATTTAGAGATTTGCCAGTTTAAGGCTGATGATCTTAGATGAGATAGGGTCAAAGGTTTTTTGGGGCTGTTTTTTTCCTCCCATGCATCCTACAGTATGTAAAATATAAACCAGTGCTTTCTACAATCTATTCAAAACCTCATTCTTTGCATGGAATAATTCTGGGTAGCATCTGGTAGCCACCGAAGAAAACATCAGCCAATTTACATTGGCAACTGCCCTGGACTGAAGCTGTAAGAGAGCACCCAAATACAATTTTCATTATTTTTATATTTAGAAATACATCTTGATATTCATATGCACCAACAGGTAGATTTATCCATCTATCTATCTATCTATCTATCTATTGACGGACAGACAGTGTCTTTGGTCAGGTAATTTATTTGACCATATTTACAGTAGGCCTATTTATGTCCAATCAAATATTCTCACTGACTATCGCATATTGCAAATAAACATTCAAAATATCTGAAGGCGAGCAGCATCATGATTATTTTTGATCAACTTCCCCAACGACTGGAGGCTGAGCCCTGAACGATGTCGCCTATCATTACACTGTGTATATTCACCACTCTAAAAATATCCCCTACTACATTCTTAGAATGAGATCATGGGCTTTACGAGAGAGACGTCGAGTGTATGATTATAGGCTTTTGTCAGGAGCATGAAATCACCATTTGTCAGCGCGGTGTCAAACTCGGCGTCCCAAAGTGGTTCAGGGGAAGGGGCTGGTGCACAGCACACATCCACACACTTCATCACGTTCATACCATTGGTCAAGACCTTTATGTATACAATCTTTATAACCGTTTAATCTTTTTTTTACGACAAACGTCATGATAGTTGGCATTTATTCAGCACGGCTACAACATCTGGTAACTGCATAAACAGAGAGGCCTTAAGCTACTCATTTTCAGGTGATAGAGGTTACATGTAGCAACATACGAAGGATGAATAATTGTGCACCCAATTCAGGTGGGTAGTAATAATTTATGTATGATTATTTTCCCCTATAGATTATACTTTTTGGTAGTTTTATAGAATACTTTTAAGAACACTTTTCAATTTTACTTGACTTGACTACAAATCTAAATGTAGACGCCACATTGACCTCTGGGCCATAGGCCTAATACAGTATGTATTGAAGCAGGACACTTGACAGTGCAAATCTATGAGAATCATTCAAAAAGCATTAGGCTACTCAAACAAATGTGTTGGGGTCTGTGTTGCACTTCTGAGAAGTATGGGAATGTCTTTTTGCAGGTAAAGTCCTATTTGGTAGCTTACAGTAATAATATGCCATTACGTAGAGAGCTAGCTCACCAAAGAGGGATAAACTAAATGTTAAATTAGGTCTACTGTTAACACATTTTTAAGAAATACATGTACAGTAATAGTCCGCTACTGCATTCAAGGTAACTCACAGTAAAATGATATTAGAATTATTTCAACATTAATCCTATTTAATGGCTTTCTCTATAGAGTATGTATTGTGGTCCATATGAAGGTATAACACATGATTTTGGATTGGTCTTCATATTTAGGTGGCTATTATCTAACTTTGGATAATGTCAGTGTACGAGAGTGTTCACTTATTCTTCATTGCTATGCTGGGTTGCTTGTGCCACTTTTGGAGAGGGTTGTAGATCTATGATAAGCTTAGAAGACAATGTTAAGTCAATGTTAGGCTTACAAGACAATGTTACTTTCTTTTTTTTATTTGGTGAAAACATTTAATTTATGCTATACATACTGTATGCCAATGTTATGTTGTGTTTATAAGGCAGATTTATTCAGTTTTTATATTTGGGAATAACCACACGTTTGAATATAATAGCCCACCTATGCCTTAACGCTGTTGTAAATATTGTGATATTTGAAGTGTTTACTACTTCAGTAGTCATTTTTTCTTGAAAATGTCACGACACGCACGCCACTTCAGTGGCACAATTAAAGCACATACTGTACAGTGACTAGAGCTAGACACATTCAATTGAATTTCATCTCTGAGCGAGATGACCAAAGCCTCACAAAGCCAGCAATGGGTGAATCACACTAAGTGGAACATTTAAGGGGAAGGACAGAAGATACAGCTGATCGTTGAACTTCAGATAAAGTGCAATGTACGCACTACGCAGGTTTAATGTATGACTAGTGGCAGCTAGACCGGTCTGAATCACAGTTCAGATAAAAAGCTTTTTATAGCTGTGCACTTTGTAAGCTTGGAACACCTTGTTCATAATTGCATTACAGTGAAAATCCAACCACGTCAAGTGGACAGTATTTGAACATTAGGAAAGACAGATGTTCCACCAAGTGTGATTATCAAACGTGTTCCAAAAGCCTACCTTCTATGCAGTTGATATAAAGACGGACATCAAAACAGATTTCAGGCAATGTGTCCAGTATTAGGTCTGTTGTCCTTGCAGCCTGCCTTGATATGCTATGAAACTCTGACTTGAGGCTTAATCAGGTGAAAATCAAACTTTTCCCAAGTGTGAGGCTTCAGGGACAGGAGGTTTGGTTTCCTGAAACTACCATCATAATTAAATGTGCTTCTACTCTTATTTATGACAAGCCCCAATATCTATCACATTTGAATCGCCATCAGTACCAGTACCCAATGGCTTGTTTTTTTTATACTATATTCTGGATCTGTAACAATAGCGGGTTGCTGTTACAAGTGAAATTGGTGGGGCTACCAAGGTCTGCCAAACTTGCAATACCTGCTGCATACATGCACTTTTTGAGTGCTGTATTCTGGATCACAATTAAGTCATGGCAGCTGATGACAAAGGCCTGCAAGCTGAGTCTAAAGGAAATTATTTTGGAAATGTACTGATTACAGCTTCCCCTCAAAGTCTATTGAAGTTCAGATAGAGATCTTATAATGTGAAAGAACCAAACAGTCAACACATCCTCTGCTAAAACACGGTGCATTCACACAACAAAGTTGCTGTGAAGGCCTATTATAATGTCAGTAGCCTACATGTTTCCTAAAATACCCTTGAATACAAAAAACAAGCATGTCGATCGATTATTAAGTGTGTGGTTTCAACGCAATCTACCATCATTATTTCTTATCAAGCAGGCGAACTGGTGAGACAAAATGTGTGCCTTGCACAGGGTAGCCTACTGTGCCAGAATATCATGTAACAACTTGAAGGCTATCATTGTTCAACATGTCACCAAACTTGCCTGAGAGAGAGAAACAAGCCATCAGTCTCCAAATAAAACAAGTGCAGCGAATCACTAGCAAGAAAAAAAAACATTTCATGCCAGTAAAGCTCTTATGGTTCCAGAGCTGTGCCCCATTCCAGACACCGCGTCTTAAAAAAGAAAAAAAAAAAAAAAAAAAAACGGAACAGCGCCTAAACACGTAGTGGCCAAAAACATACTACATGTAGGCCTCCACCTGTAATGGTTTACGACATCGGTCTCTTACAGATGTACTCTTCTACCTAAATTAACTTTAGTCTAACTGTGTCTAAATTGGTTGATGGATTACTTGTGATTAACTGTTCAATCAGTTGAGTTTAACTTGGCATGTACCTGTTGTCAAATACAGAACAGGACATTTGTTTCTCCACATTTTAGTGTTGTTTAATCCCATTAAAAGTGTGCGTGTGTATTGGTGTGTATGCATGGAGACGAAGTGTTTCAGGCAAAGTAACATCCCATCGGTTGCAACGCCCATGGAATACACCTCTGGCGTTAATTAGGTCTGTTCAGCAACAGAGAAAGCATTCATAACTTCACACGTGTGGATTTAAATATATGCCCTGATTTACTTGTGGTCAAATAAAAAGACATTTGCCTCAGTTAAACTGAAAGAGTGAGCAATAGTCATACTAACCCATTCTATGTGTGAAGCTCTACGCCTACTTAACCAAAAGGTGGCACTCTTGAGTTTCCATAGGGGAGAAGGATTCGTCTATTCACAGTCAAAAAGGTTGAGAAGCAAGAAAGAAGCAAGGATACGTTTATCTTAATTTGGACACGTTAAATGTAACACTTATAAACAGACTCAGTCTCAGCACCAAATATTGTTTGCATTGAAAAAGAAAATGAATGTCCAACTTTTATTCTATAAGCGCTTACAGTGTGTAGGGTATCCTATGTGTTCCGTTCCCTGTGAAAACAAAGTAGACTTACATGCATTCTAAATATCATCTTTACTGTTGTTAGACAAAACTGTCTTAACTGTAGGTAAATACAGTTCTTCATACTACAGAGCACAAACATGACTTGCCATTGGGGTTCAGTCTGATGCGCAGAAATACCCGATCGCATTAAAATGAGTAGACTTGGATACAATTATAAGAAGCTTTTTTTCCAAATGAACGTTGTAAAACACTGTATGTCTACAAACTAACAAATTAAATGTAGGCTATTTAGGATAATGTATCCGTCCAAAGAAAGCGAGTGGATCAAGTCTACCGGCATGTATGTGAATGAGCATAACGTGCGTTAACGATACAGAAAAAAGGAGTTTATGTTTTAATGCTTTCATTTTTTGGGGAAAAGGTGCACGAAACAGTTAAGAGTTCGAGGTTCAGCTGACAGTCAGCTGATAACCTCTGACAGTTGAGAAAAGTTTTGTTTCTATAGCCGACAAAAAATGCTAATTAGCTGCCGGTTTGAGTGAGCCTATTGGCTCGTTGGTCGAGTCAATTTCCCTGACGTCAACCCAGCTATAAAACTCAGCAATGCTTTTAAACTCATCTGCTTCGTGATCCTTTTAAAATTCTCTTACGAGCCCGGGCAATTTCATTGTTCAAGCCTGCATTTAGCATAATTCAAACAACTCTCAACTCTACCAGTCTACGGTATGCTCTCTTGAAATGTTAAATGTTTGAAATACAAAGCCGCCGAAATTCTTCTGAAAAGCAAGGAAAACGATTTCTGCACGTTGAGCTCCGATGCATCTGTGCATTACACTCTGCACAGGAAAACTACTAGTTGAGAGTTAGGACCGCGTCGCCGGAAAGCCCTGAAAAGCTTTTTTTTTCTTACTAAAGAGATATACATTTAACAACATCAAGCTGGCTCACACTCTTCCAAACCAGACCAGTTTGACAGCTGCTCTTCACCCCCTTTGGAGGACTGTCAACAGCAAGAGGATGGCATCAGAACTGGCAATGAGCAACTCCGACCTGCCCACCAGTCCCCTGGCCATGGAATATGTTAATGACTTCGATCTGATGAAGTTTGAAGTGAAAAAGGAGCCGGTGGAGCCCGATCGCAGCATCAACCAGTGTAGCCGCATGATCGCCGGGGGATCCTTGTCTTCCACCCCGATGAGCACGCCTTGCAGCTCGGTTCCCCCTTCTCCAAGCTTCTCGGCGCCCAGTCCGGGCTCGGGGAGCGAGCAGAAGGCACACTTGGAGGATTTCTACTGGATGACCAGTTATCAGCAGCAGTTGAACCCGGAGGCTCTGGGCTTCAGCCCCGAAGACGCAGTAGAGGCGCTGATTAACAGCAGTCACCAGCTTCAGACATTCGATGGCTATACTAGAGGGCAGCAGTTTGCCGGCGCAGCCGGGGGAGGAGGCACCATGGCCGGGGAAGAGATGGGATCAGCCGCCGCGGTGGTCTCCGCAGTTATCGCTGCTGCAGCCGCACAGAACGGAGGTCCACACCACCACCACCACCACCATCACAATGCGGGGCACCATCAAGCGCCGGGAGTCTCGAACAACTCCGGGGGAAACCACCAGCACATGCATTTGGATGACCGGTTTTCGGATGACCAGCTGGTGACCATGTCGGTGCGAGAGCTCAACCGGCAGCTACGGGGGGTCAGCAAGGAAGAAGTAATCCGGCTCAAACAAAAGAGGAGAACCCTCAAAAATAGAGGCTATGCCCAGTCCTGTCGCTACAAGCGTGTCCAGCAGCGGCACGTCCTGGAGGGAGAGAAGACCCAGCTCATTCAGCAAGTTGAACACCTCAAACAAGAGATCTCCAGGCTGGTCCGGGAGAGGGATGCCTACAAGGAAAAATACGAGAAGCTCATCAGCAATGGCTTCAGAGAAAACGGATCCAGCAGTGACAACAATCCTTCCTCTCCGGAGTTTTTCATGTGAGTCTACGTCTAATAATAAGAAAAGAGATACAAGCCGAGCTTGTCAGTGCCCCATGTAAAAGTTTTTCATGTGAAATATTTTTTCTTTTGGGGTTTATTAGACAAAGACAAATCGGTATTGCCAACTTTCAAACATTTTCTTTTTTTTGGTTTTCTGACAACCAAGGCTCGATCAAGCCTGTCAATCTGACTTTCATACGATTTTTGGGGGGCTTGACATAGAAAGATCGAACTTGTCATCAATAATTATGAACTTCATTTTGGAGCGTGCTCTGAAACCTGCCATCTTCGTATTTTTTTTTATTACCATGCCTATTGTTTTTAAAGCATTTTGCCGAGCTCTTCAGTTTTCATCGATGTTCATTTGGCTTGCAGTGCTTTTGAATAAGATTGTCATATTTTTTAAGCGAACTTGACATTTTTTGTGTGTGCATGCCTAGAGATGTGTACACCACTGAAGCTCATCAGTTTGCCCTCAGAGGTGCTTGCCAAACCGCTGTAATTACCTTCTGTATTAAGTTTTTTTTTTGGCCTTTTACTTTTTTATCTGCCAAAGTAAGAAGACCGCGAGCCTGCCATTTTCACCCCATCACCATCTCATGCGTTATGCTTGCTATTTTATGTTAAGCAGCAATATTTTACATAAGACACAATATATTGTTTGTATAAAAAGAGACTGTGTTATTGGACTTCCCTGCATGCTGGACATGTACGGTTTTCTTTCGTTATTTTTTGTGCTTGTAAACTTTTCATGGATGAGTCCAGCATGGCATTCATATATTTCTTTTATCGCCGAGTCACTTTTTTGGAATACAGCAAAAAAGTGAATGGACAACTACCACCCCCTTCCCTGAAAAAAAAAAACCGTGATGACTTGCACGAACATCGGCACCATTTCCATACGGCCCCATGCACTGATGCATTCCTGTTGAAAGTTGGCGGACTGGAGTCAATGTTGCGGGCTGGGGGTGGGGAAGGAACTCATCGTTTCCAAATGGAACCAATCCCTCTTCGGGACTAAACTGTCTGTTGCTTAAAGCGGTTTGTTTATTTAATACATACCCCATTCTTGTGCATTGGATAACTCTGGAATGAAAGACTGATGTTTAAACATATAATTTAAGTATATAGTTTTATTATCTGTAAGCCTAAAAAGTGAAGGTTGTTATGCCAGAGGCTGATAAACAAAAGAAATGTCATGGCCTGATCAGGTTTAAGAAAGTTGTAGGATTTGTGTGGTCCTATGCACTAAATATGTTATTGGTGTTTAGAGATGGGAGGCATTCAAGTTTGTATCAAAAGCGGGATTTACATGGGCGGAAACTGAGTTTTTGCAGCATGTGCTTGCAATTAAAAGAGAAGTGTGACAGATGCAGTCCTTGTTATCGCTTACCACTGTCTGTATTTAAAAACCAAAGTATTAAACGAGGAGAACCTTAACATGGATTACCATCCATTCAAAAATGAGTTATGTAAAGACCTGAAGTATTTTGGACTGAGTTGCACTAAAATTGCCTGCAATCATATATTACAAAATGGAATCTATCTAGAACGCTAATTCTAAAAGCAGTTTCATGGCATTGCTGGAGAATTTAACGATATTAGTTGTCCTATCACACACGACTAGTTTCTTTTTGTCTTAAATTCATTATTTACATGGCAATAATATAATAATCAATAATGTCTGGACATTGTTTATAGTCAGGGATTGACACCCTGCCTGAGATATGGTGGAATACCATTCATCAGTAAATTTTATAAAAGTATGTTAATTAAACTTTCCTCATATATTTTGCTGTGCAAAATTATTTCATTCACTAACCATATGTGATGTTCATATGTGCTTATTTTCATTTCATACAATTATATAATATGCAATAAAAAAAACAATTTGGGCTCAATTAAGTCTTCCGTCTCTCTTGGTATGGATCGAGTACGCAGCACTTATTATATGTTGAATAATCAAAATAACTAGTCATTGAACCCAAATACAATACTTAACGGGATAAGGGATTTTCATAAACACCTTGTCTTAGACCTGTTTTGTAGTGATGATGTGAAATTCAGTGCGTAAAGGGAGACGGGTACATAGAGAGACAACGGCGGGCTTTGTCAGTGACAGGACATGTTTTGAAACTTTGTGCTACCAGGAAATGCTTAAACAAACGTAGATACTACATATTCCGTCATGATCAACACTGCACGTGCCTTTCCACTTCAGTGACAGGTTGGTAGACAACCGCTAAACGTAACCTATAATCTTGTTGTACAGCTTGCAGTTACGTCTACTCAAGACATAACTATCACGATAAGGGCAAAGGGATAACGTGCAGACCATCCTTCAAAGGGTTGTTATTATCTTACATCAGACAATACCTTTGCCGATATGATCCTAAAGGTAAACCAATCATACTGTATCAATTGTAATGTCAACATTTTGCAGTAATCCGCATGGAATGCTGCGAATCTGATACCGCCTGTTAACTAACAAATATTGCATCAGGCACCTGTTAGTCGAAAAAGTTAATGTGGAATCCTTAGCTCAATTGGAGTTGTTGTCCTGAAATGAATGTAAATAGGCCTATATGGAGTATTCAAAGTTCTGAGCTGATAGGAAGACTTCAGTTACAACTTTATATCAGTTTAAAGAGTAGCCCCTTATGCAAATCAACTATGGGCTCTTAGTGTGGTACATACAGTAGCCTCTGACTACAGGAGTTATAGTTGTTTTCTCTGAATTAAATCATCTAAAGTTTTCATATCTTAGGGACAGTTATTGTAATTTTGCTAATCATTAAGGTTAACATACTCAGGTCATGTTTGGGATCATATCATAGCATTGAAGTAGGATACAAGGGTGCTCTTTTAAACCTGTGGATATACAGTATGTTAAATATTTTGTCTTTTAGCTTGGTGTCATAGGAGATGTTGAAGCTTACATTTGACGGAAGTGAATATTAATGTGATTCATAGTGTCATGCAAGTGTGGCTTGTATATGATCTTTGTTTATGTTAGAGTAGACATATGAAGCATTGGATAATGGAGTTACGAGTATGACAATATGTTTATAATGTAGAAAGAGAGAAATTGTGCACACAATATGAGACTAGTTTTATTTTAATGTGATGATGTTACAATAATTGAAGTACTAGTATATTTTCCTGTTTATTGAATGGCACAGGTTTTTGAATGATTTCTTAAAATGAACACCTTTCCCACGACTACACAATTTCTAGGTAACAAGTTGTTTCTGGAACATTGTGGTCAAGCACAGAGGGTAGTCATGTAACCCATTCAAGACCATGCCCAAGATGTAGTGTTCTCTGAGAGGACCTGGACCCAAACCCTGGAAAGAATGACTCTTCTGAGTCAATCACATACAGTACAGTACACCAAGACTGCCCTCTTCTCAATACTTCCCTACAGAAAAATAGGTAGCCTACAGAAATAGTTTCACAGTGTGCAACATGCGGGGTTTAGGATGCAAAAGAGCAGGGCAGTGCACACTATCATTTTCCTATCAAACAATGTACTAACCTGCTGCTCTCGTGCTGCCTTTTGAATCTTACACGATCGCCAAAAGGTGCCTACAGAAAACGTCACTTAAAGAGATTTAGAGAAAAGGTATACATGTAGAGAGGGAAGCAGCGAGACAGTGGCTTCAGCTTTGACAGAATGAAATGATTTTCCTGATGATTAATCTCTCAAAAAGGAGCCAGCTTGTGCAATGTAAAAATGATAAATCACGAGGGGGGGTGGGGGGTGGATCACTGCAGCTGTGCCAGGCTTAGCTCTTAGCATGCACGCAAGCGGCGATTTATGACAGAGCCATGCTCTAGCTTACTTACACTGAGGAAACTGCTCAATTTATCTAATTACATATGTCTTTCAGGGGGGTAAGGTAAGATGCCTTCTGTGAAATGTAGAAAGGCTTCCGCCATGCCATTTCCTCTCTTTTGGCACGGATGAGGTAGAAAGATACTGACCTGATTCATTTTTGGTTAAATAATCGCATGTGTTTAGTTCGCCAATGTATCCCTTTGTGCAGTCCTAGAATGCCTAAAAAAAATCTGCACATAAAATAGACAAGCACCTTTTCCTATATTGTGTGTGTGAATACACAGTTGAATTCCACTGCAATACTACAATTGCAATGTACAGCAAATACGCAACTAAAGACAAGCACACTGACCGACAACCCTTTAAATATTCAGAGAAAATATAATAATTAGCAAAAAAAAATAAAAAATGCATTCATGGCTTTTTTCCCCATCCCCTCATTCATTCTACACCTGTGTGTTCTTGTCAAAGTGATGTATGTGTTGGCGGTGTGTGGGAGCCCATGCATGGTGATGAGAGGGTGGGCTTTTCGGCCAGCGCAGGTCTGCAAAGGGAGGTGTGTGTGTGGGGGTCAGTGGGAGAGTAGGAGGGCCGATCACGGAGCCGCTACACTGATCCACGCCCTCTTGGGACGCCGCACTCATTTCCTGTGTAGATCCTTAAGAGAAACATGTGTGTGTGTGTGTGTGTGTGTGTGTGTGTGTGCGCCCCCCCCCCCCCCCCCCCACACACACACACTCACACACTCACACACTCACACACATACACATACACACTTGCTGCTGTCCACAACGCACCTCATCTCTTACTGGCATGCTGGGCAGCTCTCTCTCTCTCTCTCTCTCTCTATTTCACTCTCCCTCTTTCTTTCACTGCACGTGTTTCTCTTTCTTTCACTTGTTCTCTCTCTCTCTCTCTCTCTCTCTCTCTCTATTTCCTCAGTGCTTTTCCTGCATCAGAATGAATCATTGCAGGTCCATCTGTATTTATCTGAGTAAATTAACCGCAACTGCATTAATTCCAGTCGGTAAGAGACAAAACCCATCAATGCCAAGATGAAAACTATTTTACATTAACATTAAGCCAAGAGTGATGCACAATAGGCCAAACGTTATATCCTCCAAACATTTGGTATAGGTTAAATATTGTTTTTTGAGAAACACAGTTGATGAGAGCCTAAGTACACAACTACATGTAGAGGTCAGGCATATCCCTTAGGGACGCTAGGCCAACTGGCCTGGTTTTTGCTTATTAAATGATTTATCAAAACCATTTTTATTAGTTTTCCAACACGGTGTAAGAATATGTATATTTTGGTAGAGAGAATTTTGAGAAGCAAACTGTACACCTAAAAATAGGGTTTTATGAGTTTATGAGGGACAGTTTATTTATTTTTTTACTTATTTAACTTGTATGAAAAAATGCCTGGTATGTTTTATTTTAGTCAGTCCACAAGATTATCAATAACATTTCAATGAGCAAAATTAAAGTTTTACTTTATCATGATAATAACAATAATAATGATAATAATAATAATAATAATAATGCAAATATTGGATATTTCAGCTTAAATGTACAATGGAGAGGGAAACCTAGAATGTGTTAGTGAATAATGTTTGAGAGGGCAGAAAAAGAAAGGTGGCAATGAGAGAGAGAGGAAAGAGAGAGAGAGAGAGAGAGAGAGAGTGTGTGTGTGTGAACGAGGGAGTGTGTGTCTGTGTGTAGGAGGGCAGTTTCCAAATTTCTCCTTTTATCTAACGAACCTGTCTTGGCTGCTGAAGGTCACAGTGAGAAAGGCAGCATCATTCACCTTAAATCAGAGAATGAAAGCTTGCCCTCCCCCAGGGGTGAAATGTGAATTGTAGATCAATTAAGACACATTTATTTCAGTGAGAAATACTTTCTCTTTCTCTCCGTCTCGCTTTTTCTATTCGTCTGTATCTTTTTTCCCTTTTGTATGTTTTTGTATGTTTCTCTCTCTCTCTCTTTCTCTCTCTCTCTCTGCTCTGAAGTCACCTAGTGCTCCACACAGATATTCAGACAAAATCCCCGTCTCCTATTAAAGGTGTTGTCCTTGAGAGCTGTCTGGCTCCAGGTTATGTTGATAATGAGGTGCACAATACTCTTAGGAGTAATTTTATATGACTGCAATTGTACCCAAAGCAAGAGTGTAGTGACTTCTATGAATCTAATACTGGCTCCCCTCAGCTTTGCCTTAGATGGGCAACCGGGACCCACCAGTTACTCATAAAAAAAACCTGCTTTACAAAGGAATTTCAAAGAGACATTTTTGTTTAGAATGGATTATTCATTTGGCCTTTTTTGTGACTGCCATATTATTTTACAGTACGTTAACAATCCAAAAATGCATCACATAGGTTAGTCTCTTTTACATGCAGAGTTTTTAGGTTTTTCAAAAGAAAGGTTTCGAGAGTTTGGGCAGGAAGAACCCAGTGACACTGGTGATTTCACATGTCTGTACTCACTCAGCCTCTGCATCAGTGGATTTGAAAGAGATGATTTTAGGTGGCTCTGGTGTGGATAGTTTTCTCTCCCTCTCTATCCCTCTCTCTTTGTTTCCCTTTACCTCTCTCTCTCTCTCTCTCTCTCTTTCTTTCTCTCTGCCCTCATGTACGGCCGGCTACGTAGGATGCTAACGCTCACGGTGACTGTCTCTGCCCCTATACGTTCCCTCCATCATCTCCAGCAGCCGACCGCCGCTTTCCTGGAGTCGCTAAAATTGAGTTATGTGGCATTTATTTGAAAACCCAATAATTTTAGATTTTTTTTTTTTCCATAGAGGGTGGAGGTGAAGTATTTCCCTAGACTGGCTTCTTTTCCTGGCCTTTCACAAACAGAGAAGGAGAGAGAGAGAGAGAGGGAGGCGGGAGAGATCGCAGGGAATGCACTGAAATAAGCAACACCACAAAAGTGAGAATAGTTAGGTTGAGGAGATGGGCATTTTCTCATCTCAGCATCGACTCTTTTACGAGGGCCACCATATAAGGACATTAATTATAATCCATGCATCGTAAAAATCACGGGGTGCTGCACCTCGCAGATTGCTAGTTGACCCTTTGATGTTTGAAAATGGGCCTAAAAGTAAGTCATATGGTTTATTATTTCAACAGATCACACCAATTTATTGAACACATGAATTAATTAAATGTTTTTTTCCACCCTCCTATTAAACATTCTTGCCAGCTCTCGAGCAGGTTGCGAAGACAGTATTTGGAGGGCAGTGTGAATAACTGTAGTCTGTCATGGGTGCCCTAAGAGACAATACAGTCTGTGCTGCCCTGTTCTGCCTCTTCACTCCACTCCGCTCCTCTCTTCTCTAGCGGGGTGTTCATTTCAGGAGGGCAAGACAATGGCTCTCTTACATCTGAATTCTAATGAGGCCAAAAAGGTGATTCAATGCAAACAATACCTCTCCGTTTGTACTCTCTGTCTTCCTCTCTCCCTCCCTCTTTTCCTCTCTCTCTCTCTCTCTCTCCCCCTTACTCTCTCACTTTACTCTTGTCTCACTCTCTCTCTCTCTTTCTCTCTCTCTCTGTCTCTCATCACTCCTCAAGTCAAACAGACATTGATCTCTCAACTGAAGAAGGTGACCTACAACACCTCTAAAGTCTTAATCTTTTTCAAGTGTCGGGACTGTTTCTGGAGGGCAGAGCTCTGAGAGTAGTATCATATCTGGAGGAGGGCACTTGAGAGAGTGAGGGCCTGCGAAGGAGACTTTGCTGCCATTGCTGACCACAAAAATGAACCTGAGCACGTGTCTAGGCAGGACAGACTGCACATGTGTGATGTAGAGGTTTGTTTGTGGTATGTATGTGTCTCTGTGTGTTTACAATAACTGTGTCTGGCTGTGTGTGTGTGTGTGTGTGTGTGTGTACTCCGTATGAATCTGTATGTAGATTGTGTGATGTAGGAGTGCTTCTTTTTATGAGAAGTGAAGTTAAATAGCTGTAGTCTGATTGACTGAAATTAGAGCTGACCATGCTGTTAGATATAGTTCAGCGTACTGGTCACTGCTTAGTATGTGTGTGTGTGTGTGTGTGTGTGTGTGTGTGTGTGTGTGTGTGTGCGTGTGTGTGTGCGTGTGCGTGTGTGTGTGTGTGTGTGTCAGTCTGTCTGTCTGTCTGTCTGTCAAAAAAGATGTCAATATGATAATACTTCTCAACAGGGAGTATAAAAAATCCCACAACACACACACACACACACACTCACACACACACACACACACACACACACTCACTAACACATACAATTTTTGCATTTTAGTATTTGTATATATACATACTGTATATGTATTTCATTATTCACAATGACTGCAAAAATCATTTGATCAGTATTTTTGCCATTAAATAATACATTCATTTTGCATAAGTAAGTGAGTATTTTATGCGTGTGTGTGTGTGTGTGTGTGTATTTATTGGTGTTTTATGTTTGAGATTTTGACAGTGGTTTCATACTGTGGTGTTTCTTATCAGGTCGTCTCGGAAGTTTCTTCACCTGTGACCAGAGAGCCTGCTCCTTCCTCACCCCGCCCTTGCAGACTGAGGTACCCTCACACCCCCTCACACACCCTGACATCTCATGCCCGTCGCTCTTACACACTGCACTGATATATTATTATTATTATTATTATTATTATTATTATTATGATCATTATTTTATTATTATTATTATTGTTATTATTATTTGGATATTATTATTATTATCATTTGAATATTATTATGCAATTATACACACATAATATATACATAACTGCGTTTAGAAAATGTGTGTTATACATGGTGTTATACATGGCAGTGTGTGCTTTCTGAAATAGGTTTTGTGAGTAGGATGTGAAATATCTGAAATTTAATTATATGTACAGTAGCACTTGCGAAGAATCTGTTTATTTGTGCATCATTTTCTTGCAATATCCTCAACTTGATCTCCTATAATGCAACACAGACGTCTGTGATCATCTCAAATCAGTGGCCCGGCCCTGAAGACAACTCAGTGGAATGTTTATCGCGAGAGCTTTTTTGCTGTTGCAGTAATTGGCTCCCTGATTGTACTCTTCCCTACTCCGATCTGCGCGGCGTTAGAGTGGATTCATTTGCGGAGACAGAGCTCTATAACGTTCCATCTGTTTGCTTCGGGGCCTTCTAAGTGGCACCGCCCTTCTCCCCTGACGCAGGAGGTGAAGGCTCTGACTAAACTCAGGAGTTCACAGCACCTTTTTTAATCCACCGACGACGAGGCAAAGTCAAGCCCTCTCCGCGCTGTGTGTGACTCACTGTGTGCAAAAACGAATCTCGGGTTTCGCTGAGCAGCCGACTGCAACTCAGGTGATCTGCATAAGAGTTCGGAGGAGCCGGTGTATAACTGCACCAGAGCGCCAGCTGGACTAATGCTTTCTGGCAGCGCCGAAATAGAGGATTCTGGGATCATAATTGACTTGGAAGTGTGAGGGGTGCTGTGCTGTGCGTAGCAGTCCCTCTGGCTTTTTTAAAAAAGAGAGTTAGAAAATAACTAAACATGATACAGGAGATTTTGTCTGATCAAGCAGCAGTAGAAGAAAAACAAACAGCAAAAAAAGAGCCACCCCCATATTTGCTTCACATGTTCAGGGAAAGTGTTTCATTTGAGTTGGCTCTCTGGACGAGCATTATTTTGTATTAATAAACTGCACCTGAAAAGAAAGGAAGGTGGGGGAGGGGAGAGGTACTGTAGAGGGATGTGTGTGTGTGTGTGTGTGTGTGTGTGTCGGGGGGACTCCTGTTGTATCACCTTCCCAGGGGCAGTTTGCTACTCTGCTCGGTTATGATAGATTCTTGCGAAGACTGTGTGGAAACGAGCGGGGGGGATCATCTCCACCGGGGGGCTGAGGCCAGCGCTCTGTCACAGGGCCCGTGGCGTGAGGTCTCTGGCAGCAGTGACATCTCACTCTGTTCCGGGCTTCAGCCCAAGTCACCCACCCTGCCTCTCTCTCCACCCCCCCCCCATCTCCTCTCGCTCCCCCCCCCTGCCCCTCTCCTGGGTTTGGGCCCTTTGCCACAGCGTGAGGGATTGGCCCTGGTTGATAGGTAATAATGTACAGTGAGTAAGGCTACTGTCTGTCCACTGTGGTTTCCTCCCTCTTCCCCCCTCAACTCCTCACTCCCACTCCCAACCCCACCCCACAACACAATTAATTTAACACAAGGGGTTCGCCGCTCGAAACCGCTCGCAACAAAGTCAAAGTGTCGAAAGCGCTGTTTACGTTGTGTGTGTGTGTGTGGGGGGGGGGGTTTGTCTCAGGGGCTGAGCCAGGGCTCGGCTGGATCCATAATTTGGCGCGGGGGTGCGTCGCTCGTCCCCGCACATGGCTCATGGAACGCCCTGGAGGGGACGGTCCACCGGCTGCAGTGGACTCGGGAGGTCCGGCGGTCCACTTGTGCGGGTTCTGACCTCTGCGTTATCCACCCCTTTACTGTAGAGGTGGCTTGATGATACAGCCTCGTCTCACAAAAAGCTGCATCATATCAACTACTGCTAATGAGAGTAAGCACTCTACTGAAGCATCTTTAGCTTCTATGAGCTCAGTCAATGATACATCCATTACAGATGCTCTCACTTAGCGTAGAACAATTAAAAGAAAAGAAAAAAAAACCCTGCATACAATAGAGACCTCCATAATGATTACGCCGCTGCTATATGGCCTGGCGATGCTATCGAAGCTATTGTTTCCCCTATACGGTGCTGCGAGATTCACCCTATTGTCTTTGAGTGGAGCGCGGATATAGCCGTAACTGGCGCAAGTCCAGCTTCACTTAACTCTAGTAAAAGGAAAAGCATACGTGTGTGTGTGTGTGTGTGTGCCTGTATGTGTGTGTGAGTGTGTGTGTGTTGGTGTGTGTGTCTGAAGGTGGGGTGGGGTGGCGGCAGCGAGAGACAAAAGCTGTCAGCGGAGGCAAGGACAAATCAGCTGTAGATGAAGTCTTTTAAGTGCTGTTATTCCTGTCAGTCCTCGGCCGTGGTGAATTAGGTGCCCTTTGCGCCGCGTGAGGGGGCAGCGCATATAAACAACCCGCCGACCGACCGCCCGACCGAGTGAATGAGTGAGTGAGAGAGAGAGGGATGGAGGGAGGGATGAAGGGAGGGATGGAGGGAGAGAGGGAGCGTGCGGTGGTGTGGTGCGTATGAGTGGAAAAACATAAGGACGGATGTCTTAGTCAGCGTCATAAATCTGCATCCTATTGCATCCCTCCCTCCATATACTCACACACACACAGACACATACAGTATGTGCACGCGCTCACACACACACACACACACACACACATACACACTTGTCCACCCAGCCTTCCTTCACACTCTGCTGTGTGTGTGTGTGTGTGTGTGTGTGTGTGTGTGTGCTCTGCATGTGTGTGTGTGTGTGTGTGTTCTGCATATAGCTCTCTGACCAG
This sequence comes from Sardina pilchardus, assembly GCF_963854185.1. NCBI lineage: Eukaryota > Metazoa > Chordata > Actinopteri > Clupeiformes > Clupeidae > Sardina > Sardina pilchardus. Next base: position 22,682,879 of record NC_085004.1, on the reverse strand, counting down.
ACGATGCCTCCTTTCACACAGGCCCGATGGCAGTCTTTTTTTTCCCCCTTGTTGTTTATTTGTGTCACCGGTCCTTACCGGCGGCCATGTTGATTTTATGCAAATCCATGCATATGAGGGTGTGAGGGCGCGTGATGAGTAGTCTCCCCACGTCTGGACCTGCCTGTCCGGTGGAGTGATTGAGAAGGATCGGGCCCCGGCCCTGCCCAGTCTGTCCTTGTGCGAGGGGAGACAGTTTGTCCCGAGGCTTCCTCACTGAGCTTTCTGCTCAGTCACGGCCCAAACACAGCCAGTTGACACCTGTGTTTACTTATAACTACTTTCACTCAATAAAATAGAAAAGTTCCAGAATTTGGGGTGGATGAGTGGATGGTGTGGGGTGGTGTATGTGTGTGTGTGTGTGTGTGTGTGTGTGTGTGTGTGTGTGTGTATGTGTGTGTGTGTGTGTGTGTGAGGGGGGGGGGGGGTTGGGGGGGTGCTCTGAAGGTCAGGGGGGCGAGGCTGACATTAGAGCATGGCTCCCACCGGAGACCTCCCATGTGCCACACACACACACCCACCCACCTTTTCCTGGCGTCCCTTTTCGGCCCTTTTCCCCTCTCTCGCCCCACGAGGCGTACTGTAGGTGGCTGATGTGCCTGAGGGCTGCCCCTACCTCCACCGTGCCAGGGGCCTTAGTTCAAATAGCAGAAAGGGCTTTGGGGATCTTTGTGTGTGTGGAGGTGTTTGTGTGTCTCTGTGTTTGTGTGTGTGTGTGTGCGTGTGTGCGTGTGTGCGTGTGTGTGTGTGTGCGTGTGTGCGTGTATGCGTGTGTGTGTGTGTGTGCGTGTGTGTGTGTGTATGTGTGTGTGTGTGCACGTGTGTGTGTGTGTGTGTGTGTGTAGAGGAGCGAGCAGAGGAGCAGAGAAAGTGCTGACAAAGAGTGCTCCCAAATTACATCAGGAAGAGAGGAGAGGAGAGGAGAGGAGAGAAGAGGAGAGGAGAGGAGAGGGAGAGAAGAGGAGAGAAGAGGAGAGGAGAGGAGAGGAGAAGGGAACGGGGGAAGAGGAGGAAGGTAGAGAGCCAGTTGGGTTTCGGCCCGGGAGAGAACCCACATGTGAGGAAGAGAGGGATGCATCTGAGTGTTGGGCAGTGCTCAGTGTGGGCAGCTTTACTCATTTGATGAGAGTTGAATGTGTGACCCACAGCGCGACTTCTCTCACCCACGATGATGTGACCTTGTAACGGTATGAGGTGGCGGCGGGTCAGAGTTGCTGACACAGTGTCATCTCCCAAAACAACACGCCTCCAGTCCATGGCCACTTCTGCATTTCCTGTAATGCCTCTTTTTCTCGAGAAAAAAAAAACATCAAAAGAAGAAAAAGAGGCCGTCCTGGTTGCAGATAGTGTCCGTTAACGGCTCCTGTGTCTCCTCGTCTGCGCTCGGTTTGCAAGGAAGCCGCCGCTTCCCACAGATGAAATCGATACTGATTGACCTGTCCTGCAGAGTAACCTGAACGGTCCGGCCCAGGAGCCGAAATACCTTCGCTGCCCCTGTCCTTTTTGCCTCGCGCGTGGGAAGGGGAGGGGAGGGGAGGGGAGGTGACCGATGCGGTAGGAGAACATGCTACAGCCACCTCCGTCCGTGGGGCTAATGGCGTTGTGTCGTACATGCGTGCGAATGTGTTATTTGTTTGTGTGTGTGTGTGTGTGTGTGTGTGTATCCCCAGGACAGAGTGACCCCAAGGGAGGGGGTTGGGCTCCGTCTCTCTCCCCCCATCCTCCTCTGTTCTTTTCCACCTGCTGCTGGAGGGGGTGGTGGTGGTGGTGGTTGTGTGGGTGGTGTTGCTGGTGGTGATGGGGCTGAAGAGGGTGCAGCAGAAACAAGAGACTCAGGCGGTGAGGTGGCTATATTTAGCGGCGCGGCGCGGCGGCTCAAGACTCCGCGGGCCGAGCCTTAAGGTTAAAAATATAGATATCCATGTACAGCCGCGTGGTAGCGTCCAGTGGAGAACATCATCCTCCATGAATCAGGCTCCCTTTCTTTCCCAGGAGCACGGCCCCCTCCACGCTCTCACAGGAAGGCCGCCGGTGTTTGTTTGTTGCATTAGTGCGCAGGGGCCTACTGCCAGAGTCATTTCCAGAACGTTGTGGCCGTTGTGGGGCTTCCGCTTCTGAGAGACCGCTCTGAAAGTGCTTTGTAAAGGTCAAGTGTTCACCAGTTAAAGCAATCATAGACAATCTCGTGCTGGTTCTTTTTTCACTGAAGCCAAGGGTATATAAACAGGGGGGGAAAAAAGAACATAATGAAATTTGATCATAGGTTATGGACGAATATGAGTCTATTCCATTTGGAATGGTGCTTTAGTTTTTAACAGCATAATGACAGCTTGAACTGCCATTGTTGAGTAAAGTTAATAACTCACCTTTTTACTTGTGATATTGCCCAGCACAAGAATATTAAATTATAGAAATTATATATATGTTTCGGTGAGAACTTTTACGAGTCTTTAAGAGTGTAAGATTTAGCTTTCAGCTCGTGGGCTTAGTTCCACTTTGCTAATTATTTTTCGTAGCTGAGATCTCAGCATGGGTCTTCTCTATAGCCCCGATAGCCCTGAATCAGCCAAATACGCTGTCTGTCTGTGCCAGTGTGTGAATGCAGATTGTGTGTGTCTCTCTCTCTCTCTGTGTGTGTGTGTGTGTGTGTGTGTGTGTGTGTGTGTGTGTGTGTGTGTGTGGATGTGTGGGTGGGTGGGTGTGTGCGTGTGTGGGTGTGCGTGTGTGTGTGCGTATTCGTATGTGCATGCTTGCACCAGTGTATGTCTTTAGGGAGCATTACTGCTTGCATACATTGGTATATGTGTATATATGTGTGCATGTGTGTGTGTGTGTGTGTGTGTGTGTGTGTGTGTGTGTGTGTGTGTGTGTGTGTGTGTGTGTGTGTGTGAGAGAGAGAGAGAGAGAGAGAGAGAGAGAGTGTGTGTATGAGAGAGTCACTTTGCGAAAGAGTGCCTGTATTGTAGAAGAATGCCCAGTCTGCACTATCTTTGTCCTTGTGGTGTTCCAAAATAATTCATAAAATGATGCTGTGAGTTTTACCTTTAAATGAGGAACAGCTGTTAATGTCTCAGGAGTAATTGTGCAATATTTCATTTTCCAAATGCATTGTCATTTGATATTGGACTGTAGAATAATGCAGTACACATGATCTGCAACAGTAGCATGATAATACTGACCTTAGACCATTTCGGTATTACAGTAAGTAAAAAGTTTGTAAGTATTTATTAGATTCTTTGCTTTGAAGTGGGCATTTTTGTTTTGATCACATAAGAGGCAATTTCAATAGAATTCAAGTTAAATATGTCTGCACTGTAATTAAGATTTTTTTTCTCTCTCTCTCTCATTTTCGAAAGCTTCTCTGCCCTGGCATGAAATGATTAAAAGAAATGAGGAAAAATTCATAATTCAGCACCATGTGGTCATACTTTGTTATTCTCTTTTTTAAAGTATCCTTAGGTATCGCCTCTTTAAGAAAAAACACAGTTCTGCACACAGGCACTGCAGGAACACTAACACAGCCCCATAGTTGCTGATCAGCACTATTTAGTGAAATGTATTCTGGGAAGAGCACCCATCTCCGTCTCCTCGGGCGCACCCCCAGGCCTTGCCTCCCCCCTCTCTCTTCTTCCCTCTCGCCCTCTCTCTCTCTCTCGCTCTCTCTTCCCTCTCTCTGCTGCAGAGGCTCCTCTTCTCCATTTGCTTGTTAGTATTATTCTGTGTGTCTAATTAAACTTAGCCTCCGATAAAGTCGCTCCCCGTTATGAGCTGGTTAATGCTGTCGAGAACAGAGGCTGCCTCTGTGCTCCTCCAGAGATGGCTCTTAAAAAAAAGAAGGTGGAGAAGAAGAAGAAGAAGGGGGAAAAAAGAAAGCGAAAAAACCCCGGCGCAGACGACACGCTGGCTTTTGTTGTGCTGTTTATTTTCGTCTTTCCGTCTCGTCCCGCCCCGTCTCACCTCCCTGCTCTCCTCCGTCACCCCGCCCCGTGTGCCCCCCCCCCCCCCCCCCCCCCCCCCCAAAAAAAAGAAAAAATAAAAATTGGGAGGCTCCGTGCCAACTCCCACTGTTCACCGTTGGGTCATTAAAAAAAAAAGGAGCTCTGGTCTTGCCTGTAACGCATGCAGCAGGGAAGCTGGAGCAGTGTGCCTTTCCACTCTCCAGTGCCAGGTTTGCAGAGTTCTTACAGGCCCTGTGAATGTCTGACCACCACTTAGCATGGACAGTGTCTACGACAGGCTGCAGTATTCATTTAGCTGGCAAATCAGATGTGGTGAGTTTGAAGTCCGGTCCGTGTTGTTTTCAGTCAAAATATATAGTAGCCATTAATTCATGCAGTTATACTTTAGGTAATCTTTGCATAAGTAATTTATCGGAGCACAGGAACATTTCATTAGCCTATTTTAAATTAGTTTAGACAGACAGGATATTGTTTTACAATTTTATGTTTCCAAATTGCAACGCTAGTCCTCCCTGAGACTTCACCTTCAAACAGCACACCTTCCCTGGTTACCTTGATGAATGACCTCACAGGCGCAAAAGTGCTGAAGTTTCCACTTGTGCTGTCTGTTTGTGGCGCGGACATATTCATTTCCAACCCAGCAGCCAGCCACAGAGAGAGGAAATTCAACTGGCCAACATTTCCTTCTTCCATCCCCTCTCTCCCTTAAAACTTTCACTTATTTAAATACTTTATGGATTTATTAATTTTAGCAAAATGGTAGTTTATCCTGTATTTATTAATAAACTCTATTTTAATGAGTAAATATCTATATTTTAATGGACATATACATGCAATCTTACAGTACATCAGGTGACATATGTTGAGATAAAAAATCAGATTTGTATAACATAACACAACACAACACAACTAACAGGAAATATAAGTTAGAACAGAATGGAAAACATGTAGAAAAGCTCCATATTCTCTCTCCACCCCCCATCCAACCAAAAAAAAAGAAAAAAAAAAGTCTTATTTACGGTTATGGTGGCCGGCACAGTGCATGGTATTGCCATATGATTTAGCATGCTCCCCCATGCCGAAAGCACTAGGCCTGTATGGCGTTGCGTGTTGTTGGATCTAAAGTGCTCGCAAGAAAGAGAGCAGGGCTGTTGTTGTCGTGTCGATGCCATTTGTCTCGTACTAACATGTGGTTTAAAGCCTCGATGCATCAATGCGCCCCGCTCGAGCCATACATAACTGGAGGGGGGCAAAGAGCCCTCAACACTGAGCTATTGCCACACATAAAAGGATTGTGTCCACAGCTTTATGTCTAAGTGCACATTACTTACAACCCACACTTAATGCTCCGGGCACCAACATATATATATTTTAATAACTGCAAACATAATGGCCCCACAAAACCAAGATCTAACTCTTTCCCTCTTTCTCTTTCTTTCTTTCTTTCTTTCTTTCTTTCTTTCTTTCTTTCTTTCTTTCTTTCTCTCTTTCTTTCTTTCTCTCACCCTTGTTGCTCTTGAGTTGGAGCATGCATGTTTTCCCTGTCCTCATAGCCCATGTTTACGTTTTAATGGACTGTGATTCTGCTCTGTGATTGGGGGGGTGGGAAAGAAAAGATGAAGCAAATGTTGAATTGATTGAATTCAACCGTTAGCAGCTCGCCAACCATCTCATACAATACTTTAATAAAACACAATTTCACATTGTTTCCTAAGTGTTTTTAGGGATAAACCAGGCCTCGTTACATATCAGTTTGCACTTATGCACAATACCATTTTTCCTCTTTTCGAATGATATCCACAGTTTCATCGCTTAGCCAATATAGCAGGGGAATTTTAGTTTCCCTTGGCTCAACTCATACTGACACTATTTTGTATCAAATTAATAAATGCCTCGCCTCGGTGGAGCCAAAATTGTAATGCTAGCATTCCATAGATTTAAAGCACACATTGCTTTGTAATACACTAAATTAAGTCATTTTTTCCCCTCTATATGTCGCTTAATATATTTTTTGTGTGGCTCGAGTCATAAAATCAATACATGTATAAAATGAGCAGCGGGGTCTACAGTAAAGGGGCTGAATGTTTTAACCTCTGGAGAGTCGAGGCAGCCAGGTCAGCTTTTAAATGACACGGCGTGGCAGAGACAGGGGTGAGAAGCTGATGGTAATAGACAGACACACAGACAGAGTGGAAAAGAGAGAGAGAGTGAGAGAGAGAGAGAGAGAGAGAGAGAGAGAGAGAGAGGAGAAAAAAAGCACAGCGGCTGCCCTTATGACAGGATAGTGGCTTCGCTCTGCGCGAGTGACAACTCTACAAATGAGTGGCGTCTCCGTGGAGATGTGACATTACTGCTCGGGGGGCGCTGGAGACGAGTCTCGGCGGAACACTGACGGCCTGGCGCCCGGCGCCCGTGACAGCTGTGCAGTGCACTTGCCCCGCTACTGAACTCGCCGCTCTTAAGCCCCGATACCTCTCTCCTCTGGAGCCGCAGGACCACAGTGGACTCGGGCCAAGGGGCCAGCGCCTACATCCGTCATCCTCTCACAGCGCCCGGCCTACGTGTGATGCCTCACTCTGTCCACGTGTGTGTGTGTGTGTGTGTGTGTGTGTGTGTGTGTGGTGTGTGTGTAGGTATCCTGTGTCCTGTGCCTGTGTGTGTGGGAGTGTGTGTGTCTTGTGCCGGTGCGTGTGTACAGTATGTGTGCCTATGTGCGTGTGTGTGTGTGTGTGTGTGTGTGTGTGTGTGGCGTGCGTGCGTGCGTGCGTGCGTGCGTGCGTGCGTGCGTGCGTGCGTGCGTGCGTGCGTGCGTGCGTGCGTGCGTGCGTGCGTGCGTGCGTGCGCGTGCGCGTGTGTGTGTGTGTGTGTGTGGGAATATGTGTGTGTGTGTGTGGGTGTGTGTGAGCACAGAGAGGCAGCCAAGCGAGCCCGGTGGCAGCAGTGCTGTAATTGCCCTAATCAAAGGTCTTAATCAGAGATTAGTGTTTGCTCTGCAGTCCCACACTAAAACAGCAGCTGGTAACGACAAGTGGCTGGACCGGGGAGGGGAGGGGGGTACATGACCTCTATCCCACTCCCCCACACCCCCTCCTCCCTAATGCTGCAGCCGTGCTGGATGTGCTCCATGTTGAGGAGGTTAGGGAAATGAGAGCGAGCCCCAGGAGGGTGATGAGAATGGGGGAAGAGAGATAGCCTAGTGAGGGAGGAACAAGAGTTGTGTCAGGACACTCTGTGTTGATTTAACTTACATGATGCTTTAAGTTGCACAGCTGTACAGAGTGGAGTTAAGTTATGCTTATTGTTGAGTTATAATTAAAGATGCAAGCGTGTTATTCTGACATTGCTAATTTCAGTCTTTCTGAGATGTTTCACCTGATGATAGTAGGTGGGTTTTTCCACAGTGATGTGGCTTGTTGTCGCTTTTGAGTTATGTTTTGGTTATATGTATATTATTTCACAGTTACATTTTCACAACACACTTACTTTATTCCCTTAGAGGAGCATTTTATTTCTGTCACTCGTGCGATAAAGACAGTGGATATGTCGGTCTGCTAAAGCAACACGCTGCAAATATGACAGTGGACTTTGAGAGAAGACTACATGGTGAGGTCTGAACGAGTGATACGGCAGGATGAAGAGAGTGAGTTGAGGGGGGGGGGTGCTTGAACAGAGAAGAAGGAGGAGGAGGAGGAGAGAGAGGGAGAGAGAGGGAGAGAGAGCGGGAGAAGGAGACGGAGGGAGGGAATATATGAGAAGGAGAACAGCGGGAGCTTTGGAGCCTGTGTGTCTGCTTCTTGCGTTTTCCAGTCCAGACATAACTGGTGTGTTTACAAGGCTCAGTGGCTCTTACTGTTAAATTATTGGAGTGGAGTGGAGGGGAGGAGAGGGTGGTCGAGTGAGGAGAGGAGGAGGAGGGTTTGAATAGTTCCCTTCTCTCCTTGTTCCATAGTTATGGTTAACCAGCAAAAAAAAAAGAATGCTCTTTCTGTGTTTAATTACAGACTATGGTAGCTGTCACCCTGCAAAGAGACCATTCCTTGCTGGATCGTAGTTTTAAAATAAGAACAAGACAAAGAAAGGGGGTGGAGGTGGGGGGTGGACGACAAGCATCTACATACAAAAAAAAAAAAAAAAAAAAATGCATGAATTTGTATGAAGCGGTGAGCAGTTCAGTGTTTGCAAGTTTGAGAGAAAGCTTAAAAGGTTTTGTGCAGTAAGGCCCAGTAGGATGCACAGGGAGGATGGATCCTCTGCGCTGTGTTTCTGAGGCTGATCTCATGCTGTTTGCCCTGGGGGGGTCATCACTCAACCCCCAGGGCAGTAAAGGTATCCAGGTATCCAGGTATCCTGCGTAAAAGCCCCATCCCTGCTTGCTCATTGCTCCGCTCAGCCGCGAGGATCGACTTATCCGCTCTCCTGCACGCTGGAATACGCACAACAAATGCACTCACTCTCTTTTACACACACATACACACACACACACACACACACACACCAGGGGGAAAAAAAGAAAATGTCTTACTGAGTGGAATAATAATGATAATAATAATAATAAATAAAAAA